>NW_027259022.1:30000-32500 GCF_045791955.1 Oncorhynchus clarkii lewisi | reverse complement strand
CTAGAGCACACAAAAAAACTATACATACCTTGGCCTAAACATCAGCGCCACAGGTAACTTCCACAAAGCTGTGAACGATCTGAGAGACAAGGCAAGAAGGGCATTCTATGCCATCAAAAGAAACATACATTTCAACATACCAATTAGGATTTGGCTAAAAATACTTGAATCAGTCATAGAGCCCATTGCCCTTTATGGTTGTGAGGTCTGGGGTCCGCTCACCAACCAAGACTTCACAAAATGGGACAAACACCAAATTGAGACTCTGCACGCAGAATTCTGCAAAAATATCCTCCGTGTACAACGTAGAACACCAAATAATGCATGCAGAGCAGAATTAGGCCGATACCCACTAATTATCAAAATCCTGAAAAGAGCCGTTAAATTCTACAACCACCTAAAAGGAAGTGATTCACAAACCTTCCATAACAAAGCCATCACCTACAGAGAGATGAACCTGGAGAAGAGTCCTCTAAGCAAGCTGGTCCTGGGGCTCTGTTCACAAACACAAACACACCCCACAGAGCCCCAGGACAACAGCACAATTAGACCCAACCAAATCATGAGAAAACAAAAAGATAATTACTTGACACATTGGAAAGAATTAACAAAAAAACAGAGCAAACTAGAATGCTATTTGGCCCTAAACAGAGAGTACACAGCGGCAGAATATCTGACCACTGTGACTGACCCAAAATTAAGGAAAGCTTTGACTATGTACAGACTCAGTGAGCATAGCCTTGCTATTGAGAAAGGCCGCCATAGGCAGACATGGCTCTCAAGAGAAGACAGGCTATGTGCTCACTGCCCACAAAATGAGGTGGAAACTGAGCTGCACTTCCTAACCTCCTGCCCAATGTATGACCATATTAGAGAGACATATTTCCCTCAGATTACACAGATCCACAATGAATTCGAAAACAAATCCAAATTTGAAAAACTCCCATATCTACTGGGTGAAATTCCACAGTGCCATCACAGCAGCAAGATTTGTGACCTGTTGCCACGAGAAAAGGGCAACCAGTGAAGAACACACACCATTGTAAATACAACCCATATTTATGCTTATTTATTTTATCTTGTGTCCTTTAATCATTTGTACATTGTTAAAACACTGTATATATATATAATATGACATTTGTAATGTCTTTACTGTTTTGAAACCTCTGTATGTGTAATGTTTACTGTTAATTTTTGTTGTTTTTCACTTTATATATTCACTTTGTATGTTGTCTACCTCACTTGCTTTGGCAATGTTAACACATGTTTCCCATGCCAATAAAGCCCTTGAATTGAATTGAATTGACAGAGACCTAGAGAGCCAGAGACAGAGAGCCAGAGACAGAGAGCCAGAGACAGAGAGCTAGAGAGCCAGAGACAGAGACAGAGAGCCAGAGACAAAGCGCCAGAAAGAGCCAGAGAGAGAGCGCCAGAGACAGAGAGAGAGAGCGCCAGAGACAGAGAGACAGAGAGCCAGAAAGAGAGAGCCAGAGACAGAGAGAGCCAGAGACAGAGAGACAGAGAGCCAGAGACAGAGAGACAGAGACAGAGAGCCAGAGACAGAGAGACAGAGACAGAGAGCCAGAGACAGAGAGCCAGAGAGAGAGCGCCAGAGACAGAGCGCCAGAGACAGAGAACCAGAGACAGAGAGCCAGAGACAGGGAGCTAGAGAGACAGAGACAGAGAGACAGAGAGCCAGAGACAGAGAGCCAGAGACAGAGAGCCAGAGACAGAGACAGAGAGCTAGAGAGCCAGAGACAGAGAGCCAGAGACAGAGACAGAGACCTAGAGAGCCAGAGACAGAGAGCCAGAGACAGAGAGCTAGAGAGCCAGAGACAGAGACAGAGAGCTAGAGAGCCAGAGCCAGAGAGCCAGAAAGAGCCAAAGAGAGAGAGAGAGAGAGTTAATTTTTAATTGTTTATTTCACTTTTTTATTTTTTTTTATTTTTTTTATTTCACCTTTATTTAACCAGGTAGGCTGGTTGAGAACACCTTTATTTAACCAGGTAGGCTAGTTGAGAACACCTTTATTTAACCAGGTAGGCTAGTTGAGAACACCTTTATTTAACCAGGTAGGCTAGTTGAGAACACCTTTATTTAACCAGGTAGGCTAGTTGAGAACACCTTTATTTAACCAGGTAGGCTAGTTGAGAACACCTTTATTTAACCAGGTAGGCTAGTTGAGAACACCTTTATTTAACCAGGTAGGCTAGTTGAGAACACCTTTATTTAACCAGGTAGGCTAGTTGAGAACACCTTTATTTAACCAGGTAGGCTAGTTGAGAACACCTTTATTTAACCAGGTAGGCTAGTTGGGAACACCTTTATTTAACCAGGTAGGCTAGTTGAGAACACCTTTATTTAACCAGGTAGGCTAGTTGAGAACACCTTTATTTAACCAGGTAGGCTAGTTGAGAACACCTTTATTTAACCAGGTAGGCTAGTTGGGAACACCTTTATTTAACCAGGTAGGCTAGTTGAGAACACCTTTATTTAACCA
>NW_027259022.1:0-25000 GCF_045791955.1 Oncorhynchus clarkii lewisi | reverse complement strand
GCCGAGGAGTAGGGTTGACCTCAAAACGGCAGTCAAGCACCCAAACTAACTGGCTAACTTGCTACAGTAGCTACTTCTAGGCACAAATGAGACAACAGCTCACTCTGAGCAGAGCTGGTTAGACTGTTTTCATGTTATCCAGAGCGTTGGTGACTGTGACGCTAGCAACAATTGAATTGCTTTTTTTTGTTGACATTTACTGACACCGGCCATATCAGTTATTCTGCGCTCTGGCACATTCAGATGAGAGTGCTCTGAAATCAGAGTAGATAGGCCAGAGTGAATTTACGACCCGCATTAACTATGTCCATTGAGAACGCACAACGACTATACCACTTAGCTAAGAATGATGTGAATAATCAATTAAATAAACGTTGGTTAGTTAGTTAGATAGCATACAGTTAATATACTGGCAAGTTCGATGTATTAGCAGCCAACTAAGGTTAGGTAGCTAGCAAACATACATAGTGCTGTAATGATATCCTATGCGGTTCGTAAGGATAGCGTTGCTAATGAATTGTCAGCTAATTTTGAAGCCATGCCCATTTTCAGAAGATTTGCATTATTAAAAACACTGAAATAGTGTCCACTGCTTGTATACTTCGTATTTTGGCGAATGTAGTACGACATCCAGGAAGTTTTGACATACTAACTATATCCATACTATGACCAATAAGCATACAAACTATATCCATACCATGACCAATAAGCATACTAACTATATCCACACTATGACCAATAAGCATACTAACTATATCCACACTATGACCAATAAACATAATAACTATATCCACACTATGACCAATAAGCATACTAACTATATCAATAATTTTGCACGCCCAATTTTTCAGTTTTTGATTTGTTAAAAAAGTTTGAAATATCCAATAAATGTAGTTCCACTTCATGATTGTGTCCCACTTGTTGTTGATTCTTCACAAAAAAATACAGTTTTATATCTTTATGTTTGAAGCCTGAAATGTGGCAAAAGGTCGCAAAGTTCAAGGGGGCTGAATACTTTCGCAAGGCACTGTATATCCATACTAACTATATCCATACTAACTATATCCATACTAACTATATCCATACTAACTATATCCATACTAACTATATACATACTATGACCAATAAGCATACTAACTATATCCATACTATGACCAATAAACATACTAACGATATCCATACTAACTATATCCATACTAACTACATCCATACTAACTATATCCATACTAACTATATCCATACTATGACCAATAAGCATACTAACTATATCCATACTATGACCAATAAGCATACTAACTATATCCATACTATGACCAATAAGCATACTAACTATATCCATACTAACTATATCCATACTAACTATATCCATACTATGACCAATAAACATACTAACTATATCCACACTATGACCAATAAGCATACTAACTATATCCACACTATGACCAATAAGCATACTAACTATATCCATACTAACTATATCCATACTAACTATATCCATACTAACTATATCCATACTAACTATATCCATACTATGACCAATAAGCACACTAACTATATCCATACTAACTATATCCATACTAACTATATCCATACTAACTATATCCATACTATGACCAATAAGCATACTAACTATATCCATACTATGACCAATAAACATACCAACTATATCCATACTAACTATATCCACACTATGACCAATAAGCATACTAACTATATCCATACTAACTCTATCCATACTAACTATATCCATACTAACTATATTCATACTAACTATATCCATACTAACTATATCCATACTAACTGTATCCATACTAACTATATCCATACTAACTATATCCATACTAACTATATCCACACTATGACCAATAAGCATACTAAATATATCCATACTAACTATATCCATACTATGACCAATAAGCATACTAACTATATCCATACTAACTATATCCATACTAACTATATCCATACTAACTATATCCATACTAACTATATCCATACTAACTATATCCATACTAACTGTATCCATACTAACTATATCCATACTAACTATATCCATACTAACTATATCCACACTATGACCAATAAGCATACTAAATATATCCATACTAACTATATCCATACTATGACCAATAAGCATACTAACTATATCCATACTAAATATATCCAAACTAACTATATCCATACTATGACCAATAAGCATACTAACTATATCCATACTAACTATATCCATACTAACTATATCCACACTATGACCAATAAGCATACTAACTATATCCATACTAACTATATCCATACTAACTATATCCATACTATGACCAATAAGCATACTAACTATATCCACACTATGACCAATAAGCATACTAACTATATCCATACTAACTATATCCATACTATGACCAATAAGCATACTAACTATAGCCATACTAACTATATCCATACTATGACCAATAAGCATACTAACTATATCCATACTAACTATATCCATACTAACTATATCCATACTATGACCAATAAACATACTAACTATATCCATACTAACTATATCCACACTATGACCAATACGCATACGAACTATATCCACACTATGACCAATAAGCATACTAACTATATCCATACTAACTATATCCATACTAACTATATCCATACTAACTATATCCATACTAACTATATCCATACTAACTATATTCATACTAACTATATCCACACTATGACCAATAAGCATACTAACTATATCCATACTAACTATATCCATACTATGACCAATAAGCATACTAACTATATCCATACTAACTAAATCCATACTAACTATATCCATAATAACTATATCCATACTAACTATATCCACACTATGACCAATAAGCATACTAACTATATCCATACTAACTATATCCATACTAACTATATCCATACTAACTATATCCACACTATGACCAATAAGCATACTAACTATATCCATACTAACTATATCCATACTAACTATATCCATACTATGACCAATAAGCATACTAACTATATCCACACTATGACCAATAAGCATACTAACTATATCCATACTAACTATATCTATACTATGACCAATAAGCATACTAACTATATCCATACTAACTATATCCATACTATGACCAATAAGCATACTAACTATATCCATACTAACTATATCCATACTAACTATATCCATACTATGACCAATAAACATACTAACTATATCCATACTAACTATATCCACACTATGACCAATAAGCATACTAACTATATCCACACTATGACCAAAAAGCATACTAACTATATCCATACTAACTATATCCATACTAACTATATCCATACTAACTATATCCATACTATGACCAATAAACATACTAACTATATCCATACTAACTATATCCACACTATGACCAATACGCATACTAACTATATCCATACTATGACCAATAAACATACTAACTATATCCATACTAACTATATCCACACTATGACCAATACGCATACTAACTATATCCATACTAACTATATCCATACTAACTATACCCATACTAACTATATCCATACTAACTATATCCATACTAACTATATCCACACTATGACCAATAAGCATACTAACTATATCCATACTAACTATATCCATATGACCATACTAACTATATCCATACTAACTATATCCATACTATGACCAATAAGCATACTAACTATATCCACACTATGACCAATAAGCATACTAACTATATCCATACTAACTATATCCATACTATGACCAATAAGCATACTAACTATATCCATACTAACTATATCCACACTATGACCAATAAGCATACTAACTATATCCATACTAACTATATTCATACTAACTATATTCATACTAACTATATCCACACTATGACCAATAAGCATACTAACTATATCCATACTAACTATATCCATACTAACTATATCCATACTAACTATATCCACACTATGACCAATAAGCATACTAACTATATCCATACTAACTATATCCATACTAACTATATCCATACTAACTATATCCATACTATGACCAATAAGCATACTAACTATATCCACACTATGACCAATAAGCATACTAACTATATCCATACTAACTATATCCATACTATGACCAATAAGCATACTAACTATATCCATACTAACTATATCCATACTAACTATATCCATACTAACTATATCCATACTATGACCAATAAGCATACTAACTATATCCATACTAACTATATCCATACTAACTATATCCATACTATGACCAATAAACATACTAACTATATCCATACTAACTATATCCACACTATGACCAATAAGCATACTAACTATATCCATACTATGACCAATAAACATACTAACTATAACCATACTAACTATATCCACACTATGACCAATAAGCATACTAACTATATCCATACTAACTATATCCATACTAACTATATCCATACTAACTATATCCATACTAACTATATCCATACTAACTATATCCACACTATGACCAATAAGCATACTAACTATATCCATACTAACTATATCCACACTATGACCAATAAGCATACTAACTATATCCATACTAACTATATCCATACTAACTATATTCATACTAACTATATCCACACTATGACCAATAAGCATACTAACTATATCCATACTAACTATATCCATACTAACTATATCCATACTAACTATATCCACACTATGACCAATAAGCATACTAACTATATCCACACTATGACCAATAAGCATACTAACTATATCCATACTAACTATATCCATACTAACTATATCCATACTAACTATATCCATACTAACTATATCCATACTAACTATATCCATACTAACTATATTCATACTAACTATATCCACACTATGACCAATAAGCATACTAACTATATCTATACTAACTATATCCATACTATGCCCAATAAGCATACTAACTATATCCATACTAACTATATCCATACTAACTATATCCATAATAACTATATCCATACTAACTATATCCACCCTATGACCAATAAGCATACTAACTATATCCATACTAACTATATCCATACTAACTATATCCATACTAACTATATCCACACTATGACCAATAAGCATACTAACTATATCCATACTAACTATATCCATACTAACTATATCCATACTATGACCAATAAGCATACTAACTATATCCACACTATGACCAATAAGCATACTAACTATATCCATACTAACTATATCTATACTATGACCAATAAGCATACTAACTATATCCATACTAACTATATCCATACTATGACCAATAAGCATACTAACTATATCCATACTAACTATATCCATACTAACTATATCCATACTATGACCAATAAACATACTAACTATATCCATACTAACTATATCCGCACTATGACCAATAAGCATACTAACTATATCCACACTATGACCAAAAAGCATACTAACTATATCCATACTAACTATATCCATACTAACTATATCCATACTAACTATATCCATACTATGACCAATAAACATACTAACTATATCCATACTAACTATATCCACACTATGACCAATACGCATACTAACTATATCCATACTATGACCAATAAACATACTAACTATATCCATACTAACTATATCCACACTATGACCAATAAGCATACTAACTATATCCATACTAACTATATCCATACTAACTATATCCATACTAACTATATCCATACTAACTATATCCACACTATGACCAATAAGCATACTAACTATATCCATACTAACTATATCCATTCTAACTATATCCATACTAACTATATCCATACTATGACCAATAAGCATACTAACTATATCCACACTATGACCAATAAGCATACCAACTATATCCATACTAACTATATCCATACTATGACCAATAAGCATACTAACTATATCCATACTAACTATATCCATACTATGACCAATAAGCATACTAACTATATCCATACTAACTATATCCATACTAACTATATCCATACTAACTATATCCATACTATGACCAATAAACATACTAACTATATCCATACTAACTATATCCACACTATGACCAATACGCATACTAACTATATCCATACTATGACCAATAAACATACTAACTATATCCATACTAACTATATCCACACTATGACCAATAAGCATACTAACTATATCCATACTAACTATATCCATACTAACTATATCCATACTAACTATATCCATACTAACTATATCCACACTATGACCAATAAGCATACTAACTATATCCATACTAACTATATCCATTCTAACTATATCCATACTAACTATATCCATACTATGACCAATAAGCATACTAACTATATCCACACTATGACCAATAAGCATACTAACTATATCCATACTAACTATATCCATACTATGACCAATAAGCATACTAACTATATCCATACTAACTATATCCATACTATGACCAATAAGCATACTAACTATATCCATACTAACTATATCCATACTAACTATATCCATACTATGACCAATAAACATACTAACTATATCCATACTAACTATATCCACACTCTGACCAATAAGCATACTAACTATATCCACACTATGACCAATAAGCATACTAACTATATCCATACTAACTATATCCATACTAACTATATCCATACTAACATACTAACTATATCCATACTAACTATATCCATACTAACTATATCCATACTAACTATATTCATACTAACTATATCCACACTATGACCAATAAGCATACTAACTATATCCATACTAACTATATCCATACTATGACCAATAAGCATACTAACTATATCCATACTAACTATATCCATACTAACTATATCCATAATAACTATATCCATACTAACTATATCCACACTATGACCAATAAGCATACTAACTATATCCATACTAACTATATCCATACTAACTATATCCATACTAACTATATCCACACTATGACCAATAAGCATACTAACTATATCCATACTAACTATATCCATACTAACTATATCCATACTATGACCAATAAGCATACTAACTATATCCACACTATGACCAATAAGCATACTAACTATATCCATACTAACTATATCTATACTATGACCAATAAGCATACTAACTATATCCATACTAACTATATCCATACTATGACCAATAAGCATACTAACTATATCCATACTAACTATATCCATACTAACTATATCCATACTATGACCAATAAACATACTAACTATATCCATACTAACTATATCCGCACTATGACCAATAAGCATACTAACTATATCCACACTATGACCAAAAAGCATACTAACTATATCCATACTAACTATATCCATACTAACTATATTCATACTAACTATATCCATACTATGACCAATAAACATACTAACTATATCCATACTAACTATATCCACACTATGACCAATACGCATACTAACTATATCCATACTATGACCAATAAACATACTAACTATATCCATACTAACTATATCCACACTATGACCAATAAGCATACTAACTATATCCATACTAACTATATCCATACTAACTATATCCATACTAACTATATCCATACTAACTATATCCACACTATGACCAATAAGCATACTAACTATATCCATACTAACTATATCCATTCTAACTATATCCATACTAACTATATCCATACTATGACCAATAAGCATACTAACTATATCCACACTATGACCAATAAGCATACTAACTATATCCATACTAACTATATCCATACTATGACCAATAAGCATACTAACTATATCCATACTAACTATATCCATACTATGACCAATAAGCATACTAACTATATCCATACAAACTATATCCATACTATGACCAATAAACATACTAACTATATCCATACTAACTATATCCACACTATGACCAATAAGCATACTAACTATATCCACACTATGACCAATAAGCATACTAACTATATCCATACTAACTATATCCATACTAACTTTATCCATACTAACTATATCCATACTAACTATATCCATACTAACTATATCCATACTAACTATATCCAAACTAACTATATCCATACTATGACCAATAAACATACTAACTATATCCATACTAACTATATACACACTATGACCAATACGCATACTAACTATATCCATACTATGACCAATAAACATACTAACTATATCCATACTAACTATATCCACACTATGACCACTAAGCATACTAACTATATCCATACTAACTATATCCATACTAACTATATCCATACTAACTATATCCATACTAACTATATCCATACAACTATATCCACACTATGACCAATAAGCATACTAACTATATCCATACTAACTATATCCATAATAACTATATCCATACTAACTATATCCATACTATGACCAATAAGCATACTAACTATATCCACACTATGACCAATAAGCATACTAACTATATCCATACTAACTATATCCATACTATGACCAATAAGCATACTAACTATATCCATACTAACTATATCCATACTATGACCAATAAACATACTAACTATATCCATACTAACTATATCCACACTATGACCAATAAGCATTCTAACTATATCCACACTATGCCCAATAAGCATACTAACTATATCCATACTAACTATATCCATACTAACTATATCCATACTAACTTTATCCATACTAACTATATCCATACTAACTATATCCATACTAACTATATCCATACTAACTATATCCATACTATGACCAATAAGCATACTAACTATATCCATACTAACTATATCCATACTACCTATATCCATACTAACTATATCCATACTAACTATATCCATACTATGACCAATAAGCATACTAACTATATCCATACTAACTATATCCATACTAACGATTTCCATACTAACTATATCCATACTAACTATATCCATACTAACTATATCCATACTATGACCAATAAGCATACTAACTATATCCATACTATGACCAATAAACATACTAACTATATCCATACTAACTATATCCATACTAACTATATCCATACTATGACCAATAAACATACTAACTATATCCATACTAACTATATCCATACAATGACCAATAAGCATACTAACTATATCCATACTAACTATATCCATACTAACTATATCCATACTAACTATATCCATACTAACTATATCCATACTACAACCAATATCCATACTAACTATATCCATACTAACTATATCCATACTATGACCAATAAGCATACTAACTATATCCATACTAACTATATCCATACAATGACCAATAAGCATACTAACTATATCCATACTAACTATATCCATACTAACTATATCCATACTAACTATATCCATACTACAACCAATATCCATACTAACTATATCCATACTAACTATATCCATACTAACTATATCCATACTATGACCAATAAGCATACTAACTATATCCATACTAACTATATCCATACCAACTATATCCATACTAACTATATCCATACTAACTATATCCATACTACCTATATCCATACGAACTATATCCATACTAACTATATCCATACTAACTATATCCATACTATGACCAATAAGCATACTAACTATATCCATACTATGACCAATAAGCATACTAACTATATCCACACTATGACCAATAAGCATACTAACTATATCCATACTATGACCAATAAGCATACTAACTATATCCATACTAACTATATCCACACTATGACCAATAAGCATTCTAACTATATCCATACTAACTATATCCATACTAACTATATCCATACTAACTATATCCATACTAACTATATCCATACTAACTATATCCACACTATGACCAATAAGCATACTATATAATGGATTTAGATAACAAGTAGTGCTGTTAGTGCGGTTAGTATGAGTATTGGAACACAGTTTATGACTTCAGAAACTGCTCCGTGGGGTGACTGGACAAAGCCTACTGCAGCATCTCATAAAACAGAACCAAATGCAGAACACCACTGCCTGTCTTGTCCGGTTCCACTTAGGATGTTTGCATTGCCTCTCTTCCGTCAGTTCCTGACATGAGTTTACACTTGGCAGACCAGGATACACCTCAGCCCAGCCAATCACAATCAACCTCCATCAAACACACACATACACTCATATACAAACACACACACACACACCACGCAGCGCTAACCTCTGGCAGCCATTGTTAAACATGTGGAACAAAAGTGAGCATGGTCCCATCTCTCCATACTGCCCTTCACAATTATCTTTAGTGGTCCACACCAGTCCTCCACAACACACCCTCATCTACACTGAAAACCATGACCACGATGATGATGATGATGAGGGTGGCGATGACGACGTTGGGAATGACCACTGTCAGTTGAGCAATGCCCTTGTAACATCAACAGATGATGTTTAGAAATCATGAGAAGTCCTTAGCTGTCGTTGTAAATACATAAACATATCGCTCAGTGTTTGTGTATAGAAGGAAAAACACGCCGCTTTCAAAGGAGAAAACAAAAAAAATACACATCGGAATTTTGTCCTGGTTGAGTAAGACTTTCCATGTTACCGGAAAGTGACTTGTTCAACCTGAATCTGGAAAATGGAGCCTTTTTATTGGATAAGTATCCCACACGGCAACCTTTAGCGAAAACAATTAGCTAAAATAAAAGCCTGTGTTGACCTGAAAGGTGATTCATGTGTGGCGCTAGCATAGCGACGGCTGTGGGGAGGGCTAACTGACTAACGCTGAGGTGAGGTCTTATGAACAACAGCTGTTCTCTCACCAACCAACCCAGAGAAAACAAACTCAGTCTGTTTAGAACCAACAATTAGCATCCATCTCATCCACTTAGCCAGACCAACACACACAGATGCACTGTAACTCAATGGAGGGCTCAATGGAGTCATTCTCAAGCCTACAGAACCGTAGATAGCCTTCTCAACCCTACACTGCCCTACACAGTCTACCCGGCCCTTCCCAGCCCTACATAGCTCTACACAGCCTACCTGGCCCAACCCAGCCCTACATAGCTCTACACAGTCTACCTGGCCCTACCCAGCCCTACATAGCTCTACACAGCCTACCCGGCCCTACATAGCCCTACATAGCCCTACACAGTCTACCCGGCCCTACCCAGCCCTACATAGCCCTACACAGCCTACCTGGCCCTACCCAGCCCTACATAGCTCTACACAGCCTACCCGGCCCTACATAGCCCTACACAGTCTACCCGGCCCTACCCAGCCCTACATAGCCCTACACCTCCTACCTGGCCCTACCCAGCCCTACATAGCTCTACACAGCCTACCCAGCCCTACATAGCTCTACACAGCCTACCGGCCCTACCCAGCACTACATAGCTCTACACAGCCTACCCAGCCCTACATTGCTCTACACAGCTCTACCTTGCCCTATACAACTCTACAAAGCCATCGGTTAGGTCGAGATGGTGACTTTGTAAGTGATGGTACTGTCTCAAAAATGTATTGGTTTCCCTTGATAAAATTTTCAGTCAGGAGTCAGGAATCTAACCTAATGTGATGGAGTCTTCATCATCGTCATCATTCCCTCCATAGCCAAAGAATGGCGCCGGTGGGGATGGCTGCCGTTTTATGTGCTCCTAACCAACTGTGTTATTTTTTTCATTTTTTCGCGATGTTTGTAACTTGCCCACCATTTGGCAAATCTGACCATAACTCTATCCTCCTGATTCCTGCTTATAAAGCAAAAACTAAAGCAGGAAGTACCAGTGACTCGCTCAATAAGGAAGTGGTCAGAGGACGCAAATGCTAAGCTACAAGACTGTTTTGCTCTACACAGTCTACCCGGATAGCACAGACTGGAATATGTTCCGGGATTCTTCCGATGGCATTGAGGAGTACACCACATCATAACTGCATCGATGACGTTTTCCCCACAGTGACTGTATGTACATACCCCAAACAGAAGCCATGGATTACAGGCAACATCGCACTGAGCTAAAGGGTAGAGCTGCCGCTTTCAAGGAGGGAGACTCTAACCCGGACGCTTATAAGATATCCTGCTATGCCCTCCTGACGAACCATCAAACAGGCAAAGCGTCAATACAGGACTGAGATTGAATCATACTACACCGGCTCAGACGCTCGTCGGATGTGGCAGGGCTGGCAAACTATCAGACTACAAAGGGAAGCACAGCCGCTAGCTGCCCAGTGACACGAGCCTACCAGACGAGCTAAATAACTTCTATGCTCGCTTCGAGGCAAGCAACACTGAATCATGCATGAGAGCATCAGCTGATCCGGACGACTATGTGATCAGGTCAACATTCACAAGGCCGCAGTGCCAGACAAATTACCAGGATGTGTACTCAGAGCATGCGCTGACCAGCCTGCAAGTGTCTTCACTGACATTTTCAACCTGCCCCTGACCGAGTCTGAAATAACCCACGTTTCAAGCAGACCACTATAGTCCCGGTGCCCAAGAACACTAAGGTAACCTGCCTAAATGACTACCGACCCGTAGCATTCACGTCTGTAGCCATGAAGTGCATGGCTCACATCAACAGCATTATCCCAGAAAACCTAGACCCACTCCAATTTGCATACCGCCCCAACAGATCCACAGATGATGCAATCTCTATTGCACTCCACACTGCCCTTTCCCACCTGGACAAAATGAACACCTGTGAGAATGCTATTCATTGACTACAGCTTAGCATTCAACACCATGGGCCCCCAGATCCTCAAAAATTAGAGAGTATCCTGAATGGTTGCATCACCGCCTGGTATGGTAACTGCTCGGCCTCCTACCACAAGTCACTACAGAGGGTAGTGCGTACGGCCCAGTACGGTCCTGCCATCCAGGACCTCTATACCAGGTGGTGTCAGAGGAAGGCCCAAAAAATTGCCAAGGACTCCAGCCACCCCAGTCATAGACTGTTCTCTCTACTACCGCACGGCAAGCAGTACTGGAGTGCCAAGTCTAGGACAAAAAGGCTTCTTAACAGCTTCTACCCCCATGCCATAACTCTTGAACAGTTAAGTAAATGGCTACCCGGAATATTTGCATTGTCCCTACCCCCCATTTTTATGCTGAAGCTATTGTGTTTATTATTCATGCATAGTCCCTTTACCTCTACCTACATGATCAAATGACCTCAATTAACCGGTGCCCCCGCACATTGACTCTGTACTAGAACTCTCTGTATATAGCCTCAATACTGTTATTTTATTGTTGCGCCTTAATTATTTGTTAAATATATATTTTTTTAAATCTTCATAAAACTGCATTGTTGGTTAAGGGCTTGTAAGTAAGCATTTCACTGTGAGGTTGTTGTATTCTGCGCAAGTGACAAATATCCATCTCCAATCATAACCACTTGTATCCTCATCCTCAATCTCTATAGTCGTCGTGGAGATACAGAGGCTCTGGGGTTTCCCTGCATCTGTTCCATTGTATATCTATCAGTCTGAGTTGATGTTTATGTGGTCAGCAACAGTGAGGTGGTCTGACTGTGTGAGCAGGGCCAGTTAAAACCTGTCTATGACATCACACTAACTGTAGAGAGAATGAGTAAACATCCTTTACACTCAGCATGGGTCCTGTCCTTCATCTACTGACAATCTATCTATATCCCTTTCTATCTGGAAGGAATTCTGTCACTTCACACTAGTCTTTCTCCTTCACATACTCGCTGTCCAGTCTATGATGCTGGAGACTCCCTCCTCTTATTCCTACTCTGTCGTTCTCTCAATACCGTTGTCTCCCTATCCCCCTCTCTCTTTTCTGCTATCCTACTTTTCTTCAACTTCCGCCACCCTCCCGGCCTAGCATACCTTTTCAGACAGGGCCTCCTCCAGCGTGGTCAGTGCTGTGTCTGTGTTGCTGGAGTCAGTCTGGAGACCCTTGACTCTGTCTCTCAGACCCGTCAGCTGCTTGTCCTTGTCCTTTAACTGCTCCAACAGATTCTCTATCTGAAGAGAGAAAGAGGGCAGAGAGGTGAATGTCAGGTGAATGTCAGGTTAGTGTTAGAGGGAGTGAGAGGGCAGAGAGAGGTGAAGGTCAGGTTAGTGTTAGAGAGAGTGAGAGGGCAGAGAGAGGAGAATATCAGGTTAGTGTTAGAGAGAGAGAGGGCAGAGAGGTGAATGTCAGGTTAGCGTTAGAGAGAGTGAGAGGGCAGAGAGGTGAATGTCAGGTTAGTGTTAGAGAGAGAGAAGGCAGAGAGAGGAGAATGTCAGGTTAGTGTTATCGACAGAGAGGGCAGAGAGGTGAATGTCAGGTTAGTGTTAGAGAGAGAGAGGGCAGAGAGGTGAATGTCAGGTTAGTGTTAGAGAGAGTGAGAGGGCAGAGAGGTGAATGTCAGGTTAGTGTTAGAGAGAGAGAAGGCAGAGAGAGGAGAATGTCAGGTTAGTGTTATCGACAGAGAGGGCAGAGAGGTGAATGTCAGGTTAGTGTTAGAGAGAGTGAGAGGGCAGAGAGGTGAATGTCAGGTTAGTGTTAGAGAGAGAGAGAGGGCAGAGAGGTGAATGTCAGGTTAGTGATAGAGAGAGTGAGAGGGCAGAGAGGTGAATGTCAGGTTAGTGATAGAGAGAGAGAGAGGGCAGAGAGGTGAATGTCAGGTTAGTGTTAGAGGGGGTGAGAGGGCAGAGAGGTGAATGTCAGGTTAGTGTTAGAGAGAGAGAGGGCAGAGAGGTGAATGTCAGGTTAGTGTTAGAGAGAGAGAGGGCAGAGAGAGGTGAATGTCAGGTTAGTGTTAGAGAGAGAGAGGGCAGAGAGGTGAATGTCAGGTTAGTGTTAGAGAGAGAGAGGGCAGAGAGAGGTGAATATCAGGTTAGTGTTAGAGGGGGTGAGAGGGCAGAGAGAGGTGAATGTCAGGTTAGTGTTAGAGAGAGAGAGGGCAGAGAGGTGAATGTCAGGTTAGTGTTAGAGAGAGAGAGGGCAGAGAGAGGTGAATGTCAGGTTAGTGTTAGAGGGGGTGAGAGGGCAGAGAGGTGAATGTCAGGTTAGTGATAGTTTGGCCTTCATAAATAAAGTACATGCCCTATGTCTGTTTTCATAAGACTGGGAGACATAACATAATGAAGGTTACAAGACATACCAAAACAAGAGACATACTTTGAAGTGAAGAAATAAAGAGGACCACAGAAATAAAAGGACCACAATAAACTGGCCTGATCCACCTGACTAATACATAAACTGGCCTGATCCACCTGACTAATACATAAACTGGCCTGATCCAGCTGACTAATACATAAACTGGCCTGATCCAGCTGACTAATACATAAACTGGCCTGATCCAGCTGACTAATACATAAACTGGCCTGATCCACCTGACTAATACATAAACTGGCCTGATCCAGCTGACTAATACATAAACTGGCCTGATTCACCTGACTAATACATAACCTGGCCTGATTCACCTGACTAATACATAAACTGGCCTGATCCACCTGACTAATACATAAACTGGCCTGATCCAGCTGACTAATACATAAACTGGCCTGATCCACCTGACTAATACATAAACTGGCCTGATCCAGCTGACTAATACATAAACTGGCCTGATCCAGCTGACTAATACATAAACTGGCCTGATCCACCTGACTAATACATAAACTGGCCTGATCCACCTGACTAATACATAACCTGGCCTGATCCAGCTGACTAATGCATAAACTGGCCTGATTCACCTGACTAATACATAAACTGGCCTGATCCACCTGACTAATACATAAACTGGCCTGATCCAGCTGACTAATACATAAACTGGCCTGATCCACCTGACTAATACATAAACTGGCCTGATCCAGCTGACTAATACATAAACTGGCCTGATCCAGCTGACTAATACATAAACTGGCCTGATCCACCTGACTAATACATAAACTGGCCTGATCCACCTGACTAATACATAACCTGGCCTGATCCAGCTGACTAATACATAAACTGGCCTGATCCAGCTGACTAATACATAAACTGGCCTGATCCAGCTGACTAATACATAAACTGGCCTGATCCAGTTGACTAATACATAAACTGGCCTGATCCAGCTGACTAATACATAAACTGGCCTGATTCACCTGACTAATACATAACCTGGCCTGATTCACCTGACTAATACATAAACTGGCCTGATCCACCTGACTAATACATAAACTGGACTGATCCAGCTGACTAATACATAAACTGGCCTGATCCACCTGACTAATACATAAACTGGCCTGATCCAGCTGACTAATACATAAACTTGCCTGATCCAGCTGACTAATACATAAACTGGCCTGATCCACCTGACTAATACATAAACTGGCCTGATCCAGCTGACTAATACATAAACTGGCCTGATCCAGCTGACTAATACATAAACTGGCCTGATCCAGCTGACTAATACATAAACTGGCCTGATCCAGCTGACTAATACATAAACTGGCCTAATCCAGCTGACTAATACATAAACTGGCCTGATCCACCTGACTAATACATAAACTGGTCTGATCCAGCTGACTAATACATAAACTGGCCTGATCCAGCTGACTAATACATAAACTGGCCTGATCCAGCTGACTAATACATAAACTGGCCTGATCCAGTTGACTAATACATAAACTGGCCTGATCCAGCTGACTAATACATAAACTGGCCTGATTCACCTGACTAATACATAACCTGGCCTGATTCACATGACTAATACATAAACTGACCTGATCCACCTGACTAATACATAAACTGGCCTGATCCAGCTGACTAATACATAAACTGGCCTGATCCACCTGACTAATACATAAACTGGCCTGATCCAGCTGACTAATACATAAACTGGCCTGATCGAGCTGACTAATACATAAACTGGCCTGATCCACCTGACTAATACATAAACTGGCCTGATCCAGCTGACTAATACATAAACTGGCCTGATCCAGCTGACTAATACATAAACTGGCCTAATCCAGCTGACTAATACATAAACTGGCCTGATCCAGCGGACTAATACATAAACTGGCCTGATCCACCTGACTAATACATAAACTGGCCTGATCCACCTGACTAATACATAAACTGGCCTGATCCACCTGACTAATACATAAACTGGCCTGATCCAGCTGACTAATACATAAACTGGCCTGATCCACCTGACTAATACATAAACTGGCCTGATCCACCTGACTAATACATGAACTGGCCTGATCCACCTGACTAATACATAAACTGGCCTGATCCAGCTGACTAATACATAAACTGGCCTGATCCAGTTGACTAATACATAAACTGGCCTGATCCAGCTGACTAATACATAAACTGGCCTGATCCAGCTGACTAATACATAAACTGGCCTGATCCAACTGGCCTGATCCACCTGACTAATACATAAACTGGCCTGATCCAGCTAATACATAAACTGACTGAATACATAAACTGGCCTGATCCGCCTGAGCTGACTAATACATAAACTGGCCTGATCCAGCTGACTAATACATAAACTGGCCTGATCCAGCTGACTAATACATAAACTGGCCTGATCCAGCTGACTAATACATAAACTGGCCTGATCCACCTGACTAATACATAAACTGGCCTGATCCAGCTGACTAATACATAAACTGGCCTGATCCAGCTGACTAATACATAAACTGGCCTGATCCAGCTGACTAATACATAAACTGGCCTGATCCAGCTGACAATACATAAACTGACTAATACATAAACTGGCCTGATCCACCTGACTAATACATAAACTGGCCTGATCCACCTGACTAATACATAAACTGGCCTGATCCACCTGACTAATACATAAACTGGCCTGATCCAGCTGACTAATACATAAACTGGCCTGATCCAGCCTGACTAATACATA
This sequence comes from Oncorhynchus clarkii lewisi, assembly GCF_045791955.1. Classification (NCBI taxonomy): domain Eukaryota; kingdom Metazoa; phylum Chordata; class Actinopteri; order Salmoniformes; family Salmonidae; genus Oncorhynchus; species Oncorhynchus clarkii. The sequence continues at coordinate 7,207 of NW_027259022.1, read as the reverse complement.
AACTGGCCTGATCCACCTGACTAATACATAAACTGGCCTGATCCACCTGACTAATACATAAACTGGCCTGATCCAGCTGACTAATACATAAACTGGCCTGATTCACCTGACTAATACGTAAACTGGCCTGATCCAGCTGACTAATACATAAACTGGCCTGATTCACCTGACTAATACATAAACTGGCCTGATCCAGCTGACTAATACATAAACTGGCCTGATCCACCTGACTAATACATAAACTGGCCTGATCCACCTGACTAATACATAAACTGGCCTGATCCACCTGACTAATACATAAACTGGCCTGATCCAGCTGACTAATACATAAACTGGCCTGATCCACCTGACTAATACATAAACTGGCCTGATCCACCTGACTAATACATAAACTGGCCTGATCCACCTGACTAATACATAAACTGGCCTGATCCACCTGACTAATACATAAACTGGCCTGATCCACCTGACTAATACATAAACTGGCCTGATCCAGCTGACTAATACATAAACTGGCCTGATCCTGCTGAGTAATACATAAACTGGCCTGATCCAGCTGACTAATACATAAACTGGCCTGATCCAGCTGACTAATACATAAACTGGCCTGATTCATCTGACTAATACATAAACTGGCCTGATCCAGCTGACTAATACATAAACTGGCCTGATCCAGCTGACTAATACATAAACTGGCCTGATCCAGCTGACTAATACATAAACTGGCCTGATCCAGCTGACTAATAGATAAACTGGCCTGATCCAGCTGACTAATACATAAACTGGCCTGATTCATCTGACTAATACATAAACTGGCCTGATCCAGCTGACTAATACATAAACTGGCCTGATCCAGCTGACAAATACATAAACTGGCCTGATCCAGCTGACTAATACATAAACTGGCCTGATCCAGCTGACTAATACATAAACTGGCCTGATCCAGCTGACTAATACATAAACTGGCCTGATCCAGCTGACTAATACATAAACTGGCCTGATCCAGCTGACTAATACATAAACTGGCCTGATCCACCTGACTAATACATAAACTGGCCTGATCCAGCTGACTAATACATAAACTGGCCTGATCCACCTGACTAATACATAAACTGGCCTGATCCACCTGACTAATACATAAACTGGCCTGATCCACCTGACTAATACATAAACTGGCCTGATCCAGCTGACTAATACATAAACTGGCCTGATCCAGCTGACTAATACATAAACTGGCCTGATCCACCTGACTAATACATAAACTGGCCTGATCCACCTGACTAATACATAAACTGGCCTGATCCACCTGACTAATACATAAACTGGCCTGATCCAGCTGACTAATACATAAACTGGCCTGATCCAGCTGACTAATACATAAACTGGCCTGATCCTGCTGAGTAATACATAAACTGGCCTGATCCAGCTGACTAATACATAAACTGGCCTGATCCAGCTGACTAATACATAAACTGGCCTGATCCAGCTGACTAATACATAAACTGGCCTGATCCAGCTGACTAATACATAAACTGGCCTGATCCAGCTGACTAATACATAAACTGGCCTGATCCACCTGACTAATACATAAACTGGCCTGATCCAGCTGACTAATACATAAACTGGCCTGATCCACCTGACTAATACATAAACTGGCCTGATCCACCTGACTAATACATAAACTGGCCTGACATAAACATAAACTGGCCTGATCCAGCTGACTAATACATAAACTGGCCTGATCCACTGACTAATACATAAACTGGCCTGATCCAACTAATACATAAACTGGCCTGATCCACCTGACTAATACATAAACTGGCCTGATCCAGCTGACTAATACATAAACTGGCCTGATCCACCTGACTGACTAATACATAAACTGGCCTGATCCAGCTGACTAATACATAAACTGGCCTGATCCAGCTGACTAATACATAAACTGGCCTGATCCACTAATACATAAACTGGCCTGATCCAGCTGACTAATACATAAACTGGCCTGATCCAGCTGACTAATACATAAACTGGCCTGATCCACCTGACTAATACATAAACTGGCCTGATCCAGCTGACTAATACATAAACTGGCCTGATCCAGCTGACTAATACATAAACTGGCCTGATCCAGCTGACTAATACATAAACTGGCCTGATCCAGCTGACTAATACATAAACTGGCCTGATTCATCCTGACTAATACATAAACTGGCCTGATCCAGCTGACTAATACATAAACTGGCCTGATCCAGCTGACTAATACATAAACTGGCCTGATCCAGCTGACTAATACATAAACTGGCCTGATCCACCTGACTAATACATAAACTGGCCTGATCCAGCTGACTAATACATAAACTGGCCTGATCCAGCTGACTAATACATAAACTGGCCTGATCCTAATACATAAACTGGCCTGATCCAGCTGACTAATACATAAACTGGCCTGATCCAGCTGACTAATACATAAACTGGCCTGATCCAGCTGACCACCTGAATACATAAACTGGCCTGATCCAGCTGACTAATACATAAACTGGCCTGATCCAGCTGACTAATACATAAACTGGCCTGATCCACCTGACTAATACATAAACTGGCCTGATCCAGCTGACTAATACATAAACTGGCCTGATTCACCTGACTAATACATAAACTGGCCTGATCCAGCTGACTAATACATAAACTGGCCTGATCCACCTGACTAATACATAAACTGGCCTGATCCAGCTGACTGACTAATACATAAACTGGCCTGATCCACCTGACTAATACATAAACTGGCCTGATCCAGCTGACTAATACATAAACTGGCCTGATCCAGCACTAATACATAAACTGGCCTGACTAATACATAAACTGGCCTGATCCAGCTGACTGACTGACTATACATAAACTGGCCTGATCCACCTGACTAATACATAAACTGGCCTGATCCAGCTGACTAATACATAAACTGGCCTGATCCACCTGACTAATACATAAACTGGCCTGATCCAGCTGACTAATACATAAACTGGCCTGATCCAGTGACTAATACATAAACTGGCCTGATCCAGCTGACTAATACATAAACTGGCCTGATCCATTCACATGCTGACTAATACATAAACTGGCCTGATCCAGCTGACTAATACATAAACTGGCCTGATCCAGCTGACTAATACATAAACTGGCCTGATCCAGCTGACTAATACATGAACTGGCCTGATCGAGCTGACTAATACATAAACTGGCCTGATCCACCTGACTAATACATAAACTGGCCTGATCCAGCTGACTAATACATAAACTGGCCTGATCCAGCTGACTAATACATAAACTGGCCTACCAGCTGACTAATACATAAACTGGCCTGATCCAGCTGACTAATACATAAACTGGCCTGATCCACCTGACTAATACATAAACTGGCCTGATCCACCTGACTAATACATAAACTGGCCTGATCCAGGCCTGACTAATACATAAACTGGCCTGATCCACCTGACTAATACATAAACTGGCCTGATCCACCTGACTAATACATAAACTGGCCTGATCCACCTGACTAATACATAAACTGGCCTGATCCAGCTGACTAATACATAAACTGGCCTGATCCAGTTGACTAATACGTAAACTGGCCTGATCCATGACTAATACATAAACTGGCCTGATCCAGGTGACTAATACATAAACTACATGAAATACTGGCCTGATCCAGCTGACTAATACATAAACTGGCCTGATCCAGCTGACTAATACATAAACTGGCCTGATCCAGCTGACTAATACATAAACTGGCCTGATCCAGCTGACTAATACATAAACTGGCCTGATCCACCTGACTAATACATAAACTGGCCTGATCCACCTGACTAATACATAAACTGGCCTGATCCACCTGACTAATACATAAACTGGCCTGATCCAGCTGACTAATACATAAACTGGCCTGATCCAGCTGACTAATACATAAACTGGCCTGATCCACCTGACTAATACATAAACTGGCCTGATCCACCTGACTAATACATAAACTGGCCTGATCCACCTGACTAATACATAAACTGGCCTGATCCCTGACTAATACGTAAACTGGCCTGATCCAGCTGACTAATACATAAACTGGCCTGATCCAGCTGACTAATACATAAACTGGCCTGATCCACCTGACTAATACATAAACTGGCCTGATCCACCTGACTAATACATAAACTGGCCTGATCCAGCTGACTAATACATAAACTGGCCTGATCCTGCTGACTAATACATAAACTGGCCTGATCCAGCTGACTAATACATAAACTGGCCTGATCCAGCTGACTAATACATAAACTGGCCTGATTCATCTGACTAATACATAAACTGGCCTGATCCAGCTGACTAATACATAAACTGGCCTGATCCAGCTGACAAATACATAAACTGGCCTGATCCAGCTGACTAATACATAAACTGGCCTGATCCATACATAAACTGGCCTGATCCAGCTGACCACCTGAATACATAAACTGGCCTGATCCAGCTGACTAATACATAAACTGGCCTGATCCAGCTGACTAATACATAAACTGGCCTGATCCAGCTGACTAATACATAAACTGGCCTGATCCAGCTGACTAATACATAAACTGGCCTGATTCACCTGACTAATACATAAACTGGCCTGATCCAGCTGACTAATACATAAACTGGCCTGATTCACCTGACTAATACATAAACTGGCCTGATCCAGCTGACTAATACATAAACTGGCCTGATCCACCTGACTAATACATAAACTGGCCTGATCCACCTGACTAATACATAAACTGGCCTGATCCACCTGACTAATACATAAACTGGCCTGATCCAGCTGAATAATACATAAACTGGCCTGATCCAGCTGACTAATACATAAACTGGCCTGATCCAACTATCCATAATACATAAACTGGCCTGATCCAGCTGACTAATACATAAACTGGCCTGATCCACTAATACATAAACTGGCCTGATCCAGCTAAATACATAAACTGGCCTGATCCACCTGACTAATACATAAACTGGCCTGATCCATAAACTGGCCTGATCCACCTGACTAATACATAAACTGGCCTGATCCACCTGACTAATACATAAACTGGCCTGATCCAGCTGACTAATACATAAACTGGCCTGATTCACCTGACTAATACATAAACTGGCCTGATCCAGTTGACTAATACATAAACTGGCCTGATCCAGCTGACTAATACATAAACTGGCCTGATCCACCTGACTAATACATAAACTGGCCTGATTCACCTGACTAATACATAAACTGGCCTGATCCAGCTGACTAATACATAAACTGGCCTGATCCAGCTGACAAATACATAAACTGGCCTGATCCAGCTGACTAATACATAAACTGGCCTGATCCAGCTGACTAATACATGAACTGGCCTGATCCAGCTGACTAATACATAAACTGGACTGATCCAGCTGACTAATACATAAACTGGCCTGATCCAACTGACTAATACATAAACTGGCCTGATCCACCTGACTAATACATAAACTGGCTGATCCAGCTAATACATAAACTGGCCTGATCCACCTGACTAATACATAAACTGGCCTGATCCACCTGACTAATACATAAACTGGCCTGATCCACCTGATCCAGACTAATACATAAACTGGCCTGATCCAGCTGACTAATACATAAACTGGCCTGATACAGCTGACTAATACATAAACTGGCCTGATCCACCTGACTAATACATAAACTGGCCTGATCCACCTGACTAATACATAAACTGGCCTCATCCAGCTGAATAATACATAAACTGGCCTGATCCAGCTGACTAATACATCAACTGGCCTGATCCAGCTTACTAATACATAAACTGGCCTGATCCACCTGACTAATACATAAACTGGCCTGATCCACCTGACTAATACATAAACTGGCCTGATTCACCTGACTAATACATAAACTGGCCTGATCCAGGTGACTAATACATAAACTGGCCTGATCCAGCTGACTAATACATAAACTGGCCTGATCCAGCTGACTAATACATAAACTGGCCTGATCCACCTGACTAATACATAAACTGGCCTGATCCAGCTGACTAATACATAAACTGGCCTGATCCAGCTGACTAATACATAAACTGGCCTGATCCAGCTGACTAATACATGAACTGGCCTGATCCAGCTGACTAATACATAAACTGGCCTGATCCAGCTGACTAATACATAAACTGGCCTGATCCAGCTGACTAATACATAAACTGGCCTGATCCACCTGACTAATACATAAACTGGCCTGATCCATGACTAATACATAAACTGGCCTGATCCAGCTGACTAATACATAAACTGGCCTGATCCAGCTGACTAATACATAAACTGGCCTGATCCACCTGACTAATACATAAACTGGCCTGATCCACCTGACTAATACATAAACTGGCCTCATCCAGCTGAATAATACATAAACTGGCCTGATCCAGCTGACTAATACATCAACTGGCCTGATCCAGCTTACTAATACATAAACTGGCCTGATCCACCTGACTAATACATAAACTGGCCTGATCCACCTGACTAATACATAAGCTGGCCTGATTCACCTGACTAATACATAAACTGGCCTGATCCAGGTGACTAATACATAAACTGGCCTGATCCAGCTGACTAATACATAAACTGGCCTGATCCACCTGACTAATACATAAACTGGCCTGATCCACCTGACTAATACATAAACTGGCCTGATCCAGACTAATACATCAACTGGCCTGATCCACCTGACTAATACATAAACTGGCCTGACTAATACATAAACTGGCCTGATCCAGCTGACTAATACATAAACTGGCCTGATCCACCTGACTAATACATAAACTGGCCTGATCCAGCTGACAAATACATAAACTGGACTGATCCAGCTGACTAATACATAAACTGGCCTGATCCAGCTGACTAATACATAAACTGGCCTGATCCACCTGACTAATACATAAACTGGCCTGATCCAGCTGACTAATACATAAACTGGCCTGATCCAGCTGACTAATACATAAACTGGCCTGATCCACCTGACTAATACATAAACTGGCCTGATCCACCTGACTAATACATAAACTGGCCTGATCCAGCTGACTAATACATAAACTGGCCTGATCCACCTGACTAATACATAAACTGGCCTGATCCACCTGACTAATACATAAACTGGCCTGATCCA
>NW_027259021.1:0-43438 GCF_045791955.1 Oncorhynchus clarkii lewisi | reverse complement strand
CTCTAACAGCTTTATGTTGGCTCTAACAGCTTTATGTAGGCTCTAACAGCTTTATGTAGACCCTAACAGTTTCATGAAGGCTCTAACAGCTTTATGTAGGCCCTAAAGGTTTCATGTAGGCCCTAACAGATTTATGCAGACCCGAACAGTTTCATGAAGGCTCTAACAGCTTTATGTAGGCCCTAAACGTTTAATGTAGGCCCTAACAGCTTTATGTAGACCCTAACAGCTTATGTAGGCCCTAACAGCTTTATGTAGGCCCTAACAGCTTTGTGTAGGCTGTAACAGCTTAATGTCGGCCCTAACAGCTTATGTAGGCCCTAACAGCTTTATGTAGGCCCTAACAGCTTTATGTAGGCCCTAACAGCGTTATGTAGGCCCTAACAGCTTTATGTCGACTCTAACAGCTTTATGTAGGCCCTAACAGCTTTATGTAAGCTCTAACAGCTTTATGTAGGCTCTAACAGCTTTATGTAGGCCCTAACAGCTTTATGTAGGCCCTAACAGCTTTATGTTGGCTCTAACAGCTTTATGTAGGCACTAACAGCTTTATGTAGGCCCTAACAGCTTTATGTAAGCTCTAACAGCTTTATGTACGCCCTAACAGCTTTATGTTGGCTCTAACAGCTTTATTTAGGCTCTAACAACTTTATGTAGGCCCTAACAGCTTTATGTTGGCTCTAACAGTTTCATGTAGGCCCTAACAGCTTTATGTCGACTCTAACAGCTTTATGTAGGCCCTAATAGCTTTATGTAAGCTCGAACAGCTTTATGTTAGGTTATATCCTTCCTGTTTGGCCCTGTCCGGGGGTGTCCTCGGATGGGGCCACAGTGTCTCCTGACCCCTCCTGTCTCAGCCTCCAGTATTTATGCTGCAGTAGTTTATGTGTCGGGGGGCTAGGGTCAGTTTGTTATATCTGGAGTACTTCTCCTGTCCTATTCGGTGTCCTGTGTGAATCTAAGTGTGCGTTCTCTAATTCTCTCCTTCTCTCTTTCTCTCTCGGAGGACCTGAGCCCTAGGACCATGCCCCAGGACTACCTGACATGATGACTCCTTGCTGTCACCAGTCCACCTGGCCGTGCTGCTGCTCCAGTTTCAACTGTTCTGCCTAATTATTATTCGACCATGCTGGTCATTTATGAACATTTGAACATCTTGGCCATGTTCTGTTATAATCTCCACCCGGCACAGCCAGAAGAGGACTGGCCACCCCACATAGCCTGGTTCCTCTCTAGGTTTCTTCCTAGGTTTTGGCCTTTCTAGGGAGTTTTTCCTAGCCACCGTGCTTCTACACCTGCATTGCTTGCTGTTTGGGGTTTTAGGCTGGGTTTCTGTACAGCACTTTGAGATATCAGCTGATGTACGAAGGGCTATATAAATAAATTTGATTTGATTTGATTTTGATTTGACTCTCACTCCTAGTCTGTCTGTGTATTGCAGTGACTCCCACTCCTAGTCTGACTGTGTGTAACAGTGACTCCCACTCCTAGTCTGACTGTGTGTAACAGTGATTCTCACTCCTAGTCTGACTGTGTATTGCAGTGACTCCCACTCCTAGTCTGACTGTGTGTAACAGTGACTCCCACTCCTAGTCTGACTGTGTGTTACAGTGACTCCCACTCCTAGTCTGACTGTGTGTAACAGTGACTCCCACTCCTAGTCTGACTGTGTGTAACAGTGACTCCCACTCCTAGTCTGTCTGTGTATTGCAGTGACTCCCACTCTTAGTCTGTCTGTGTATTGCAGTGACTCCCACTCCTAGTCTGCCTGTGTATTACAGTGACTCCCACTCCTAGTCTGTCTGTGTTTTGCACTGACTCCCCCTCCTAGTCTGTCTGTGTATTGCAGTGACTCCCACTCCTAGTCTGCCTGTGTATTGCAGTGACTCCCACTCCTAGTCTGTCTGTGTATTACAGTGACTCCCACTCCTAGTCTGTCTGTGTATTACAGTGACTCCTAGTCTGACTGTGTGTAACAGTGACTCTCACTCCTAGTCTGACTGTGTATTGCAGTGACTCCCACTCCCAGTCTGACTGTGTGTAACAGTGACTCCCACTCCTAGTCTGTCTGTGTATTGCAGTGACTCCTACTCCTAGTCTGTCTGTGTATTGCAGTGACTCCCACTCCTTGTCTGTCTGTGTATTGCAGTGACTCCCACTCCTAGTCTGCCTGTGTATTACAGTGACTCCCACTCCTAGTCTGTCTGTGTATTGCACTGACTCCCACTCCTAGTCTGTCTGTGTATTGCAGTGACCCCCACTCCTAGTCTGTCTGTGTATTACAGTGACTCCCACTCCTAGTCTGTCTGTGTATTACAGTGACTCCCACTCCTAGTCTGTCTGTGTATTGCAGTGACTCCCACTACTAGTCTGCCTGTGTATTACAGTGACTCCCACTCCTAGTCTGTCTGTGTATTACAGTGACTCCCACTCCTAGTCTGTCTGTGTATTACAGTGACTCCCACTCCTAGTCTGATTGTGTGTTACAGTGACTCCCACTCCTAGTCTGATAACCTCCCACCTTCAAAGCTCAGCGAGGATATTGGATGGAAAGATAAGGCCAGATGGAAAAGATACATTTTGCAGGAAATGTAGTGAAATTCTCTGGGCAATGAGGACATGAAGAGGAAGTGGGAGGGTGGTTAGAACACTGATACCTCCCTTAGCTGTCACTCAAGGTCGTCAAGGAAACACAAAGAGACACCTGAACACGTGTGTTGGAAATAATAAATAAGCAATTAGCCAACTGTCATGTTGAGGTGTGTAACACATTGTGAAGTTCAGGGTTGGGATGTTGGTCAAAGTAGACTAAAAAGAGCAGATTAAAATGAAAATACTCTAATAATTGCTTTTAAGAAAGTCCGTGGTAATTGACATGATCATAATTTCCTGATAACTTTCTTCATCATATTCTACAGTAATTGTCTTCTTAAACTATTCAAAACCTAATTAACATGGGTATGAAACCTCAAACCCATCACTCATCAGACATCATAAAACACAAGAAGCACAACTAACATATCAGATATGATTTAACAGTCCCAGGGTCTAACACAACTAACATATCAGATATGATTTAACAGTCCCAGGGTCCCAGGGTCTAATACAACTAACATATCAGATATGATTTAACAGTCCCAGGGTCTAACACAACTAACATATCAGATATGATTTAACAGTCCCAGGGTCCCAGGGTCTAATACAACTAACATATCAGATATGATTTAACAGTCCCAGGGTCTAACACAACTAACATATCAGATATGATTTAACAGTCCCAGGGTCCCAGGGTCTAACACAACTAACATATCAGATATGATTTAACAGTCCCAGGGTCTAATACAACTAACATATCAGATATGATTTAACAGTCGCAGGGTCTAATACAACTAACATATCAGATATGATTTAACAGTCGCAGGGTCCCAGGGTCTAACACAACTAACATATCAGATATGATTTAACAGTCCCAGGGTCTAATACAACTAACATATCAGATATGATTTAACAGTCGAAGGGTCCCAGGGTCTAACACAACTAACCTATGAGATATGATTTAACAGTCCCAGGGTCTAATACAACTAACCTATGAGATATGATTTAACAGTCCCAGGTTCCCAGGGTCTAATACAACTAACATATCAGATAAGATTTAACAGTCCCAGGGTCCCAGGGTCTAACACAACTAACATATCAGATATGATTTAACAGTCCCAGGGTCTAACACAACTAATATATCAGATATGATTTAACAGTCCCAGGTTCCCAGGGTCTAATACAACTAACATATCAGATATGATTTAACAGTCCCAGGGTCTAACACAACTAACATATCAGATATGATTTAACAGTCCCAGGGTCTAACACAACTAACATATCTGATATGATTTAACAGTCCCAGGTTCCCAGGGTCTAACACAACTAACATATCAGATATGATTTAACAGTCCCAGGGTCTAACACAACTAACATATCAGATATGATTTAACAGTCCCAGGGTCCCAGGGTCTAACACAACTAACATATCAGATATGATTTAACAGTCCCAGGTTCCCAGGGTCTAACACAACTAATATATCAGATATGATTTAACAGTCCCAGGGTCTAACACAACTAACATATCAGATATGATTTAACAGTCCCAGGGTCTAACACAACTAACATATCAGATATGATTTAACAGTCCCAGGGTCTAACACAACTAACATATCAGATATGATTTAACAGTCCCAGGGTCTAACACAACTAACATATCAGATATGATTTAACAGTCCCAGGGTCCCAGGGTCTAACACAACTAACATATCAGATATTATTTAACAGTCCCAGGTTCCCAGGGTCTAACACAACTAACATATCAGATCTGATTTAACAGTCCCAGGGTCTAACACAACTAACATATCAGATCTGATTTAACAGTCCCAGGGTCCCAGGGTCTAACACAACTAACATATCAGATATGATTTAACAGTCCCAGGGTCTAACACAACTAACATATCAGATATGATTTAACAGTCCCGGGGTCTAACACAACTAACATATCAGATATGATTTAACAGTCCCAGGGTCTAACACAACTAACATATCAGATCTGATTTAACAGTCCCAGGGTCTAACACAACTAACATATCCGATCTGATTTAACAGTCCCAGGGTCCCAGGGTCTTATCAGGTAGGCTTATCTATAGTGTCTTCGGAACGTATTCAGACCCCTTCCCCTTTTCCACATTTTGTTACTTTATAGCCTTATTCCAAAATGGATTCAAATAAATCCTCATCAATCTACACACAAAACCCCATATTGACAAAATGGAAATATGTTTTTACCCATTTTATCATTTTAAAACAGAAATACCTTACTTACTTTAGTATTCAGACCTTTTGCTCTGAGATTCGAAACGGAGCTCAGGTGCATCTTGTTTCCATCGATCATCCCTGAGATATTTCTACAACTTGATTGGAGTCCACCTGTGGTAAATTCAATTGATTGGACATGATTTGGAATAGCACACACCTGTCCATATAAAGGTCCCACAGTTGACAGTGTCAGAGCAAAAACACAGCCATGACGTGGACGGAGTTGTCCGTCGAGGATTGTGTCGTGATCTGGGGAAGGGAACCAAAACATGTCTGCAGCATTGAAGGTCCCCGAGAACACAGTGGCCTCCATTCTTCTTCAATGGAAGACGTTCGCAACCACCAAGACTCTTCCTAGAGCTGGCCACCCAGGCCAAACTGAACAATCGGGGGAGAAGTGCCTTGGTCAGGGAGGTGACTCTGACAGAAGGTCACTCTGACAGAGCTCCAGAGTTCCTCTGTGGAGATGGGAGAACCTTCCAGAAGGAAAACCATCTCTGCAGTCATTAGGGTATTTTGTGTGTGGGTTGATGAGATTTTTAAATGTATTAATCCATTTTAGAATAAGGCTGTAACGTAACAACATTTGGGAAAAGTCAAGGTACGAGGGCATTTAAGTGGACTGAAATGAGTGGTCCATGCAGGGTGATAACAGGTCAACTATCAACCCAGTCTTATCAGACCATGAGTGGTCCATGCAGGGTGATAACAGGTCAACTATCAACCCAGTCTTATCAGACCATGAGTGGTCCATGCAGGGTGATAACAGGTCAACTATCAACCCAGTCTTATCAGACCATGAGTGGTCCATGCAGGGTGATAACAGGTCAACTATCAACCCAGTCTTATCAGACCATGAGTGGTCCATGCAGGGTGATAACAGGTCAACTATCAACCCAGTCTTATCAGACCATGAGTGGTCCATGCAGGGTGATAACAGGTCAACTATCAACCCAGTCTTTTCAGACCATGAGTGGTCCATGCAGGGCGATAACAGGTCAACTATCAACCCAGTTTTACCAGACCAATAACCAGTACAGTCTTACCAGACCAGTAACCAGTTCAGTCTTACCAGACCAGTAACCAGTTCAGTCTTACCAGACCAGTAACGAGTTCAAATCAAAATCAAATCAAATCAAATGTATTTATATAGCCCTTCGTATATCAGCTGATATCTCAAAGTGCTGTACCCCGCCTAAAACCCCAAACATCAAGCAATGCAGGTGTAGAAGCATGGTGGCTAGGAAAAACTCCCTAGAAAGGCCAAAACCTAGGAAGAAACCTAGAGAGGAACCAGGCTATGTGGGGTGGCCAGTCCTCTTCTGGCTGTGCCGGGTGGAGATTATAACAGAACATGGCCAAGATGTTCAAATGTTCATAAATGAACAGCATGGTCCAATAATAATAAGGCAGAACAGTTGAAACTGGAGCAGCAGCACGGCCAGGTGGACTGGGGACAGCAAGGAGTCATCATGTCAGGTAGTCCTGGGGCATGGTCCTAGGGCTCAGGTCCTCCGAGAGAGCGAAGGAAAGAGAGAATGAGAGAATTAGAGAGAGCACACTTAAATTCACACAGGACACCGAATAGGACAGGAGAAGTACTCCAGATATAACAAACTGACCCTAGCCCCCCGACACATAAACTACTGCAGCATAAATACTGAAGGCTGAGACAGGAGGGGTCAGGAGACACTGTGGCCCCATCCGAGGACACCCCCGGACAGGGCCAAACAGGAAGGATATAACCCCAGTCTTACCAGACCAGTAACCAGTTCAGTCTTACCAGACCAGTAACCAGTTCAGTTTTACCAGACCAGTAACCTGTTCAGTCTTACCAAACCAGTAACCTGTTCAGTTTCACCAGACCAGTAACCAGTTCAGTCTTACCAGACCAGTAACCAGTTCAGTCTTACCAGACCAGTAACCAGTTCAGTCTTACTTGACCAATCACCTGTCCAGTCTTACCAGATCAATCACCTGTCCAGCCTCAGGACTTTAGGTAGAGCTGCTAGATAGACCTTGAACCCCACATACCAATAATCTTCACGAAGTTAACCTAGGCCTGTGGAGGCTGAACCATACAGCTCAATGCTACCATGTCCATTGTGAACATACACCACAGTATTCATGCTACACATCATACTATAGTAGCTTTTCAATCAACACTCTCTGCATCACTATATTAGCTTATGTGCTAATGTATCTGTTTGATATCAACCGAGCTGTATGAAGTTAGCCAACGTTGGGACCTGTGAGCTGTGAAATCTATCCATTTAAACTGCCAAAGTGGGCGGGACTAAAGGCAAGGCTACCTTTGTTGTTTGGCTGTCCTTGCTCTGCTTTAGTAGGTGCTAACCTCGGGGTGTTTGGAGCAGAACAGTGAGCGCCCAGCAGCCCAGCCGCCCAGCCGCCCAGCCCCACCCAAGGCTGTGACAGCTGCTTATCTTGCCCTGCCGCTAGCAAGGCTGCAGGAATCGGCTGCGTGCACAATACAATGTCATTTTCTGTCATGAGCACAGACATTTGTAGTGACAATGTTGAGGATTTTAGAGGTTTGGGACAGCGTACACTTTCAGAAAAAAAGGTGCTATCTAGAACCTAAAATGGTTCTTTGGCTGTCCCCACAGGAGAACCTTTTGACAAACCCTTTTTATTTTCAGGCAGTTTTAGTTCTATGTTCCACTGAGGTGTCTATATGAAACCCAAAAGGGTTATATCAGGAACCCAGAGGGCTCTCCTACGGGAACAGCCGAAGAACCCTTCTGGAAGGCTTCCTTCTGAGAGTGTAGCTCCACAACCAGGATCAGCCTACAGACCACAGATGATATGGCTGCTTTATGTGTCTCATTCACTGTGATTGACTTGTATTCTAATCAATAGGAGGTATCCTCTAATGACACAGTGATTGACTTGTATCCTAATCAATAGGAGGTATCCTCTAATGACACGGTGATTGACTTGTATCCTAATCAATAGATGGAGGTATCCTCTAACGACACGGTGAATGACTTGTGTCCTAATCAATAGATGGAGGTATTCTATAATGACACAGTGATTGACTTGTATCCTAATCAATAGATTTAGGTATCCTCTAACGACACGGTGAATGACTTGTGTCCTAATCAATAGATTGAGGTATTCTATAATGACACAGTGATTGACTTGTGTCCTAATCAATAGATGGAGGTATCCTCTAATGACACAGTCATTAACTTGTGTCCTAATCAAAATATGTAAAAGATGATGACAATTTTTTTTTTTTAAATGCAACCCTGAAACCCCCAAGACATCTATGTACAACAATATGTGGTGCTTGAATAACATTGAAAAACACTGAATAGCATTGAATAACATTGAACAGTGTTGAATAAAATTTAATAGCATTGAATAGCATTGAACAACATTGAATAGCATTGAACAACATTGAATAACATTGAATAGTTTTGAATAACATTGAGTAGCTTTGAAAGTATTGAATATAATTGAATAGCATTGAATATCATTGAAAAATATTGAGTAGCATTGCATTTCATTGAATGACATTGAATAGCTTTGAATAACATGGAATAGCATTGAATTGTATTTATTTTCATTGAATAGCATTGAATAGTATTAGATAACATTGGACAACAATTAATAGTATTGAATAACATTGAATAGCATGAACACAACATGCTCCAGCTTGTTCTCCTGACCCCAACAGATATAGCTCCAGCCTGTTCCATACCACTCATAGATATAGATCTAGCCTGTTCCACACCACTCATAGATATAGATCTAGCCTGTTCCCCACCACTCACAGAGATAGATCTAGCCTGTTCCCCACCACTCATAGATATAGATCTAGCCTGTTCCCCACCACTCATAGATATAGATCTAGCCTGTTCCCCACCACTCATAGATATAGATCTAGACTGTTCCCCACCACTCATAGATATAGATCTAGCCTGTTCCCCACCACTCATAGATATAGATCTAGCCTGTTCCATACCACTCATAGATATAGATCTAGCCTGTTCCCCACCACTCATAGATATAGATCTAGCCTGTTCCCCACCACTCACAGAGATAGATCTAGCCTGTTCCCCACCACTCATAGATATAGATCTAGCCTGTTCCCCACCACTCACAGAGATAGATCTAGCCTGTTCCCCACCACTCTGAGATAGATCTAGCCTGTTCCCCACCACTCATAGATATAGATCTAGCCTGTTCCCCACCACTCATAGATATAGATCTAGCCTGTTCCCCACCACTCATATATATAAATCTAGCCTGTTCCCCACCACTCATAGATATAGATCTAGCCTGTTCCCCACCACTCATAGATATAGATCTAGCCTGTTCCCCACCACTCATAGATATAGATCTAGCCTGTTCCCCACCACTCATAGATATAGATCCAGCCTGTTCTCCTGAACCCAACAGATATAGATCTAGCCTGTTCCCCAACACTCATAGATTTAGATCTAGCCTGTTCCCCAATACTCATAGATATAGATCTAGCCTGTTCCCCACAACTCATAGATACATGAAAGCCAGTCAATTTAAATATTGACTGGCTTTCATCAGGCTGCTCACTTAAGGGAAAGCTTCAAACTGTAACCAGTGCCTGTAACCTGGTTCAGGTTATCAATCAACCTACCAGGGTAGTTACAAACTAAACAAGAGTGTAATCATCAACATGTATTGATCCCATCATTACTTTTACTGCAGTAATGTGTCTGAAAGCAGTATCCACATCCGTGTGATGTAGTGATCTAGGAAGACAAAGTTCCAAAGGCGGGGCCTAATATTGTTTATAAGAGGTCCTACAATAACTTTTGTAGTTATTCCTATGTTGTTTATGTAGAGAATATTTGTTAGTCCATGGTGTGTAATGAGGAGCAACCAGACGCTACATTTGACACATTTATGAAATTGCTTATTCCAGTTACTAATAAGCATACACCCATTAGTAAAATGACTGTAAAAACTGTTAAATGCCTGTGGAATAATGAGGAATTGAAAAACTGTATGGTTGAGAGGGATGAGGCAAAATAAATGACAAATAGGTCTGGATGTACAACCAATTGGAAAACATACTGCAAATTGAGAAATCATGTGACTAAACTGAATATAATGAAGAAACAACACTATGAAACAAAGATAGATGATATAAAGAATGATAGTAAAATGCTTTGGAGCACCTTACATTACATTTTGGCCAAAAAAGTCAATCTCCATCATTCATTGAATCAGATGGCTCTATTCATCACAAAGCGCACTGGTATTGCCAACTACTTTAATGATTTTTTCATTGGCAAGATACACATTTTTGTCATGACATGCCAGCAACAAACGCTGACACTATAGATCCAAGAACAGTACCAGTCAAAAGACACACCTACTCATTCCAAAGTTTTTCTTAATTTTCTACTAATTTTCTACATTGTAGAATAATAGTGAATTCATCAAAACTATGAAATAACACATATAGAATCATGCAGTAACCAAAAAAGTGTTAAAGAAATCAAAATACATTTTCAAGATAGCCACCCTTTGCCTTAATGACAGCTTTGCACACATTCTCTCAACCAGCTTCAGGTGTGCCTTAACGACAGCTTTGCACACATTCTCTGAGGACCACCATAGGAAAGGAAGGCCTAGAGTTAGCTCTGCAGTAGAGGATGATAAGTGCATTAGAGTTACTAGCCTCAGAAATTGCAAGCCTAAATAAATGCTTCACAGAGTTCAAGGAACAGACACATCTCAACATCAACTGTTCAGAGGAGACTGCATGAATCAGGCCTTCATGGTTGATTTGCTGCAAGAAAACCACTACTAAAGGACACCCATAAGAAGAAGAGACTTTCTTGGACCAAGAAACATGAACAGTGGACATTAGACCGGTAGAAATCTGTCCTTTGGTCTGATGAGTCCACATTTGAGATTTTTGGTTCAAACCGTCGTGTCTTTGTGAGATGCAGAGTATATGAACGGATGCTTCCCACCGTGAAGCATGGAGGAGGAGGTGTGATGGTTTGGGGGTGCTTTGCTGATTTAGAATTCAAGGCGCACTTAACCAGCAGGGCTACCACAGCATTCTGCAGCGATCCGCCATCTAAATCAAAATGTATTTGTCACATACACATGTTTATCAGATGGCGAGTGCAGCGAAATGCTTGTGCTTCTAGTTCCGACAGTGAAGTAATATCTAACTAGTAATGCAAACATTATGAATAAAATACAGTATATACATGTGATATGAGTCATGTAAGATATGTAAACATTATTAATAAAATATAGTATATACATGTGATATGAGTAATGTAAGATATGTAAACATTATAAATAAAATACAGTATATACATGTGATATGAGTAATGTAAGATATGTAAACATTATTAAAGTGGCATTACTTAGAGTGTAATTATATAAAGTGGCTAGTGATCCATTTATTAGAGGGCAGTGATTGGGTCTCAATGTAGGCAGCAGCCTCTCTGAGTTAGTGATGGCTGTTTAACAGTCTGATGGCCTTGAGATAGAAGCTGTTTTTCAGTCTCTCTGTCCCAACTTTGATGCACCTGTACTAACCTCGTCTTCTGGATGGTAGTGGTGTGAACAGCCAGTGGCTCGGGTCATTGACGTCCTTGATGATCTTCAAATCAAATCAAATCAAATCAAATTTTATTTGTCACATACACATGGTTAGCAGATGTTAATGCGAGTGTAGCGAAATGCTTGTGCTTCTAGTTCCGACAATGCAGTAATAACCAACAAGTAATCTAACTAACAATTCCAAAACTACTGTCTTGTACACAGTGTGAGGGGATAAAGAATATGTACATAAGGATATATGAATGAGTGATGGTACAGAGCAGCATAGGCAGATACAGTAGATTGTATCGAGTACAGTATATACATATGAGATGAGTATGTAAACAAAGTGGCATAGTTAAAGTGGCTAGTGATACATGTATTACATAAGGATACAGTCGATGATATAGAGTACAGTATATACGTATGCCTATGAGATGAATAATGTAGGGTAAGTAACATTATATAAGGTAGCATTGTTTAAAGTGGCTAGTGATATATTTACATCATTTCCCATCAATTCCCATTATTAAAGTGGCTGGAGTTGAGTCAGTGTCAGTGTGTTGGCAGCAGCCACTCAATGTTAGTGGTGGCTGTTTAACAGTCTGATAGCCTTGAGATAGAAGCTGTTTTTCAGTCTCTCGGTCCCAGCTTTGATGCACCTGTACTGACCTCGCCTTCTGGATGATAGCGGGGTGAACAGGCAGTGGCTCGGGTGGTTGATGTCCTTGATGATCTTTATGGCCTTCCTGTGACATCGGGTGGTGTAGGTGTCCTGGAGGGCAGGTAGTTTGCCCCCGGTGATGCGTTGTGCAGACCTCACTACCCTCTGGAGAGCCTTACGGTTGAGGGCGGAGCAGTTGCCGTACCAGGCGGTGATACAGCCCGCCAGGATGCTCTCGATTGTGCATCTGTAGAAGTTTGTGAGTGCTTTTGGTGACAAGCCGAATTTCTTCAGCCTCCTGAGGTTGAAGAGGCGCTGCTGCGCCTTCTTCACAATGCTGTCTGTGTGAGTGGACCAATTCAGTTTGTCTGTGATGTGTATGCCGAGGAACTTAAAACTTGCTACCCTCTCCACTACTGTTCCATCGATGTGGATAGGGGGGTGTTCCCTCTGCTGTTTCCTGAAGTCCACAATCATCTCCTTAGTTTTGTTGACGTTGAGTGTGAGGTTATTTTCCTGACACCACACTCCGAGGGCCCTCACCTCCTCCCTGTAGGCCGTCTCGTCGTTGTTGGTAATCAAGCCTACCACTGTTGTGTCGTCCGCAAACTTGATGATTGAGTTGGAGGCGTGCGTGGCCACGCAGTCGTGGGTGAACAGGGAGTACAGGAGAGGGCTCAGAACGCACCCTTGTGGGGCCCCAGTGTTGAGGATCAGCGGGGAGGAGATGTTGTTGCCTACCCTCACCACCTGGGGGCGGCCCGTCAGGAAGTCCAGTACCCAGTTGCACAGGGCGGGGTCGAGACCCAGGGTCTCGAGCTTGATGAAGAGCTTGGAGGGTACTATGGTGTTGAATGCCGAGCTGTAGTCAATGAACAGCATTCTCACATAGG
This sequence comes from Oncorhynchus clarkii lewisi, assembly GCF_045791955.1. Lineage (NCBI taxonomy): Eukaryota > Metazoa > Chordata > Actinopteri > Salmoniformes > Salmonidae > Oncorhynchus > Oncorhynchus clarkii. The sequence continues at coordinate 30,445 of NW_027259021.1, read as the reverse complement.
TATTCCTCTTGTCCAGATGGGTTAGGGCAGTGTGCAGTGTGGTTGAGATTGCATCGTCTGTGGACCTATTTGGGCGGTAAGCAAATTGGAGTGGGTCTAGGGTGTCAGGTAGGGTGGAGGTGATATGGTCCTTGACTAGTCTCTCAAAGCACTTCATGATGACGGAAGTGAGTGCTACGGGGCGGTAGTCGTTTAGCTCAGTTACCTTAGCTTTCTTGGGAACAGGAACAATGGTGGCCCTCTTGAAGCATGTGGGAACAGCAGACTGGTATAGGGTTTGTTTGAATATGTCCGTAAACACACCGGCCAGCTGGTCTGCGCATGCTCTGAGGGCGCGGCTGGGGATGCCGTCTGGGCCTGCAGCCTTGCGAGGGTTAACACGTTTAAATGTCTTACTCACCTCGGCTGCAGTGAAGGAGAGACCGCAAGTTTTCGTTGCAGGCCGTGTCAGTGGCACTGTATTGTCCTCAAAGCGGGCAAAAAAGTTATTTAGTCTGCCTGGGAGCAGGACATCCTGGTCCGTGACTGGGCTGGATTTCTTCCTGTAGTCCGTGATTGACTGTAGACCCTGCCACATGCCTCTTGTGTCTGAGCCGTTGAATTGAGATTCTACTTTGTCTCTGTACTGACGCTTAGCTTGTTTGATAGCCTTGCGGAGGGAATAGCTGCACTGTTTGTATTCGGTCATGTTACCAGACACCTTGCCCTGATTAAAAGCAGTGGTTCGCGCTTTCAGTTTCACACGAATGCTGCCATCAATCCACGGTTTCTGGTTAGGGAATGTTTTAATCGTTGCTATGGGAATGACATCTTCAACGCACGTTCTAATGAACTCGCACACCGAATCAGCGTATTCGTCAATGTTGTTGTCTGATGCAATACGAAACATGTCCCAGTCCACGTGATGGAAGCAGTCTTGGAGTGTGGAGTCAGCTTGGTCGGACCAGCGTTGGACAGACCTCAGCGTGGGAGCCTCTTGTTTTAGTTTCTGTCTGTAGGCAGGGATCAACAAAATGGAGTCGTGGTCAGCTTTTCCGAAAGGGGGGCGGGGCAAGGCCTTATATGCGTCGCGGAAGTTAGAGTAACAATGATCCAAGGTCTTTCCACCCCTGGTTGCGCAATCGATATGCTGATAAAATTTGGGGAGTCTTGTTTTCAGATTAGCCTTGTTAAAATCCCCAGCTACAATGAATGCAGCCTCCGGATAAATGGTTTCCAGTTTGCAAAGAGTCAAATAAAGTTCATTCAGAGCCAACGATGTGTCTGCTTGGGGGGGGATATATACGGCTGTGATTATAATCGAAGAGAATTCTCTTGGTAGATAATGCGGTCTACATTTGATTGTGAGGAATTCTAAATCAGGTGAACAGAAGGATTTGAGTTCCTGTATGTTTCTTTCATCACACCATGTCACGTTAGTCATAAGGCATACGCCCCCGCCCCTCTTTTTACCAGAAATATGTTTTTTCCTGTCTGCGCGATGCGTGGAGAAACCTGTTGGCTGCACCGCTTCGGATAGCGTCTCTCCAGTAAGCCACGTTTCCGTGAAGCAAAGAACGTTACAGTCTCTGATGTCCCTCTGGAATGCTACCCTTGCTCGGATTTCATCAACCTTGTTGTCAAGAGACTGGACATTGGCAAGAAGAATGCTAGGGAATGGTGCACGATGTGCCCGTCTCCGGAGTCTGACCAGAAGACCGCCTCGTTTCCCTCTTTTTCGGAGTCGTTTTTTTGGGTCGCTGCATGGGATCCACTCCGTTGTCCTGTTTGTAAGGCAGAGCACAGGATCCGCGTCGCGAAAAGCGTATTCTTGGTCGTACTGATGGTGAGTTGACGCTGATCTTATATTCAGTAGTTCTTCTCGACTGTATGTGATGAAACCTAAGATGACCTGGGGTACTAATGTAAGAAATAACACGTAAAAAAACAAAAAACTGCATAGTTTCCTAGGAACGCGAAGCGAGGCGGCCATCTCTTATGGCCTTCCTTTGACATCGGGTGGTGTAGGTCTCCTGGAGGGCAGGTAGTTTGCCCCTGGTGATGCGTTGTGCAGTACCATGCTGCTCTCGATTGTGCATCTGTAAAATTTGGCAGGGTTTTGGGTGACTCACATCAGCCACAGAAAAGAAGAGGGGGGGGGCAGTCCTTGTTCTCTGGCCACGACGGTGGCACTGTATTATCCTCAAAGCTGGCAAAGAGGGTGTTTAGTTTGTCTGGAAGTGTGACTTAGGTGTCCCTGACGTGGCTGGTTTTATTTGTGTAGTCCGTAATTTCCTGTAGACCCTGCCACATATGTCTCGTGTCTGAGCCTTTGAATTGCGACTCCCATCTGGTTTGTGCTTAGTAGGACTATAATTTGTTTTTCAACAGGACAATGACCCAACACACCTTCAGGCTGTGTAAGGGCTATTTGACCAAGAAGGGGAGTGATGTAGTGTTGCATTAGATGACCTGTCCTCCACAATCACCCAACCTCAATGGATGAGTGGATGAGTGAAGGAGAAGCAGCCTTCAAGTGCTCAGCATATGTGGGAACTCTGGTTGAGAGAATGCCAAGAGTGTGTTTAACACTTTTTTGGTTACTATAATTTCATAGTTTTGATGTATTCAGTATTAGTCTGCAATGTACAAAATTAAATTAAATAAAAAAAACATTGAATGAGTAGATGTTTCCAAACTTTTGACTGGTACTGTATATATCAGCCTGTCAGATCTTCTCCTGTTAGCACCGGGAACACCGAGCTAAACAAAACAATTGTCTCTCCCGTTGGTTAATTGGGCTGGCCCCTGTAACGCAGCACTGCAAAGTGCTTGATTAGGCATAACATTATGATTCATTAATTTACTGCTCTGTTGATCATCAAACTGGGAGGTTTATGGAGCTCACAGCGGTCAGCGCTTTCCGCTCAATGAGCAGCAGCAGGAAGACTGCAGGCAGAGCCAGACAGTCCAATAAGATATACCAGAGTATGCTACAGCCCAACACTATTCAATGAACAGCAGCAGGAAGACTGCAGGCAGAGCCAGACAGTCCAATAGGATATACCAGAGTATGCTACAGCCCAGCATTATTCAATGAACAGCAGCAGGAACAGATCATACTACAGCCCGACACTATTCAATGAACAGCAGCAGTAACAGATCATACTACAGCACAACACTATTAAATGAACAGCAGCAGTAACAGACCATACTACGGCCCAACACTATTCAATGAACAGCAGCAGCAGTAACTGACCATACTACAGCCCAACACTATTCAATGAACAGCAGCAGTAACGGATCATACTACAGCCCAACACTATTCAATGAACAGCAGCAGTAACAGACCATACTACAGCCCAACACTATTCAATGAACAGCAGCAGTAACAGACCATACTACAGCCCAACACTATTTAATGAACAGCAGCAGCAGTAACAGACCATACTACAGCCCAACACTATTCAATGAACAGCAGTAGTAACAGATCATACTACAGCCCAACACTATTCAATGAACAGCAGCAGTAACAGATCATACTACAGCCAAACACTATTCAATGAACAGCAGCAGTAACGGATCATACTACAGCCAAACACTATTCAATGAACAGCAGCAGGAACAGATCATACTACAGCCCGACACTATTCAATGAACAGCAGCAGTAACAGATCATACTACAGCACAACACTATTAAATGAACAGCAGCAGTAACAGATCATACTACAGCCAAACACTATTCAATGAACAGCAGCAGTAACTGACCATACTACAGCCCAACACTATTCAATGAACAGCAGCAGTAACGGAGCATACTACAGCCCAACACTCATCAATGAACAGCAGCAGTAACAGACCATACTACAGCCCAACACTATTCAATGAACAGCAGCAGTAACAGACCATACTACAGCCCAACACTATTAAATGAACAGCAGCAGCAGTAACAGACCATACTACAGCCCAACACTATTCAATGAACAGCAGTAGTAACAGATCATACTACAGCCCAACACTATTCAATGAACAGCAGCAGTAACAGATCATACTACAGCCAAACACTATTCAATGAACAGCAGCAGTAACAGATCATACTACAGCCCAACACGATTCAATGAACAGCAGCAGTAACAGACCATACTACAGCCCAATACTATTCAATGAACTGCAGCAACAGTAACATATCGTACTACAGCCCAACACGATTCAATGAACAGCAGCAGTAACAGACCATACTACAGCCCAACACCATTCCATGAACAGCAGCAGAAGTAACAGATCGTACTACAGCCCAACACTATTCAATGAACAGCAGCAACAGTAACAGATCGTACTACAGCCCAACACTATTCAATGAACAACAGCAGTAACAGACCATACTACAGCCCAACACCATTCCATGAACAGCAGCAGCAGTAACAGATCGTACTACAGCCCAACACTATTCAATGAACAGCAGCAACAGTAACAGATCGTACTACAGCCCAACACTATTCCATGAACAGCAGCAGCAGGAACAGATCACACTACAGCCCAACACTATTCAATGAACAGCAGCAGGAACAGATCATACTACAGCCCAACACTATTCAATGAACAGCAGCAGTAACAGATCGTACTACAGCCCAACACTATTCAATGAACAGCAGCAATAACAGACAATACTACAGCCCAACTCTATTCAATGAACAGCAGCAGGAACAGATCGTACTAAAGCCCAACACTATTCAATGAACAGCAGCAACAGTAACAAATCGTACTACAGCCCAACACTATTCAATGAACAGCAGCAGTAACAGATCGTACTACAGCCCAACACTATTCAATGAACAGCAGCAGGAACGGATCATACTACAGCCCAACACTATTCAATGAACAGTAGCAGTAACAGATAATACTACTGCCCAACACTATTCAATGAACAGCAGCAGTAACAGATCATACTACAGCCCACCACCATTCAATGAACAGCAGCAGTAACAGATCACACTACAGCCCAACACTATTCCATGAACAGGAACAGACCATACTACAGCCCAACACTATTCAATGAACAGCAGCAGGTACAGATCATACTATAGCCCAACACTATTCAATGAAGAGCAGCAGTAACAGATCATACTACAGCCCAACACTATTCAATGAACAGCAGCAGTAACAGATCGTATTACAGCCCAACACTATTCAATGAACAGCAGCAGTAACAGATCATACTACATCCCAACACTATTAAATGAACAGCAGCAGTAACAGACCATACTACAGCCCAATACTATTCAATGAACTGCAGCAACAGTAACATATCGTACTACAGCCCAACACTATTCAATGAACAGCAGCAGTAACAGACCATACTACAGCCCAACACCATTCCATGAACAGCAGCAGCAGTAACAGATCGTACTACAGCCCAACACTATTCAATGAACAGCAGCAACAGTAACAGATCGTACTACAGCCCAACACTATTCAATGAACAACAGCAGTAACAGACCATACTACAGCCCAACACCATTCCATGAACAGCAGCAGCAGTAACAGATCGTACTACAGCCCAACACCATTCAATGAACAGCAGCAACAGTAACAGATCGTACTACAGCCCAACACTATTCAATGAACAGCAGCAGTAACAGATCGTACTACAGCCCAACACTATTCAATGAACAGCAGCAGGAACGGATCATACTACAGCCCAACACTATTCAATGAACAGCAGCAACAGTAACAGATCGTACTACAGCCCAACTCTATTCAATGAACAGCAGCAGGAACAGATCATACTACAGCCCAACACTATTCAATGAACAGCAGCAGTAACCGATCGTACTAAAGCCCAACACTATTCAATGAACAGCAGCAACAGTAACAAATCGTACTACAGCCCAACACTATTCAATGAACAGCAGCAGGAACAGTTCATCCTACAGTCCAACACTATTCAATGAACAGCAACAGGAACAGATCATACTACAGCCCAACACTATTCAATGAACAGCAGTAACAGATCATACTACAGCCCAACACTATTCAATGAACAGCAGCAGTAACAGATCATACTACAGCCCAACACTATTCAATGAACAGCAGCAGTAACAGACCATACTACAGCCCAATACTATTCAATGAACAGCAGCAGTAACAGATCATACTACAGCCCACCACCATTCAATGAACAGCAGCAGTAACAGATCACACTACAGCCCAACACTATTCCATGAACAGGAACAGACCATACTACAGCCCAACACTATTCAATGAACAGCAGCAGGTACAGATCATACTATAGCCCAACACTATTCAATGAAGAGCAGCAGTAACAGATCATACTACAGCCCAACACTATTCAATGAACAGCAGCAGTAACAGATCGTATTACAGCCCAACACTATTCAATGAACAGCAGCAGTAACAGATCATACTACATCCCAACACTATTAAATGAACAGCAGCAGTAACAGACCATACTACAGCCCAACACTATTCAATGAACAGCAGCAGCAGGAACAGATCTTACTACAGCCCAACGCTATTCAATGAACAGCAGAAGAAACAGATCATACTATAGCCCAACACTATTCAATGAACAGCAGCAGTAACAGATCATACTACAGCCCAACACTATTCAACGAACAGCAGCAGTAACAGATCATACTACAGCCCAACACTATTCAATGAACAGCAGCAGTAACAGTTCATACTACAGCCCAACACTATTCAATGAACAGCAATAGGAACAGATCGTACTACAGCCCAACACTATTCAATGAACAGCAGCAGTAACAGATTGTACTACAGCCCAACACTATTCCATGAACAGCAGCAGCAGGAACAGATCATACTACAGCCCAACACTATTCAATGAACAGCATCAGGAACAGATCATACTACAGCCCAACACTATTCAATTAACAGCAGCAGTAACAGATTGTACTACAGCCCAACACTATTCCATGAACAGCAGCAGCAGGAACAGATCATACTACAGCCCAACACTATTCAATGAACAGCATCAGGAACAGATCATACTACAGCCCAACACTATTCAATGAACAGCAGCAGTAACAGATCATACTACAGCCCAACACTATTCCATGAACAGGTACAGATCATACTACTGCCCAACACTATTCAATGAACAGCAGCAGTAACAGATCGTACTACAGCCCAACACTATTCAATGAACAGCAGCAATAACAGACAATACTACAGCCCAACTCTATTCAATGAACAGCAGCAGGAACAGATCATACTACAGCCCAACACTATTCAATGAACAGCAGCAGTAACCGATCATACTAAAGCCCAACACTATTCAATGAACAGCAGCAACAGTAACAAATCGTACTACAGCCCAACACTATTCAATGAACAGCAGCAGTAACAGATCGTACTACAGCCCAACACTATTCAATGAACAGCAGCAGGAACGGATCATACCACAGCCCAACACTATTCAATGAACAGCAGCAGTAACAGATCATACTACAGCCCAACACTATTCAATGAACAGCAGCAGTAACAGATCATACTACAGCCCAACACTATTCAATGAACAGCAGCAGTAACAGTTCATCCTACAGTCCAACACTATTCAATGAACAGCAACAGGAACAGATCATACTACAGCCCAACACTATTCAATGAACAGCAGAAGTAACAGATCATACTACAACCTAACACTATTCAATGAACAGCAGCAGCAGGAACATATCGTACAACAGCCCAACACTATTCAATGAACAGCAGTAACAGATCATACTACAGCCCAACACTATTCAATGAACAGCAGCAGTAACAGATCATACTACAGCCCAACATTATTCAATGAACAGCAGCAGTAACAGATCATACGACAGCCCACCACTATTCAATGAACAGCAGCAGTAACAGATCATACTACAGCCCAACACTTTTCAATGAACAGCAGTAACAGATCATACTACAACCCAACACTATTCAATGAACAGCAGCAGGAACAGAGCAGGCAGACTGCTGCTGTACCTTTTAGTCTGGACCAGTAAGAAGAGTCTACAGTGTGGATCAGAATACTATCACTATAGACATCGCTAAAGACATAGTTTTATTCTGTTTGCTAAGTAATAGCCTTGCCTTTGTGTTATGCAACAATAAAACAAGGAAACAACAGACAAGGTTTGATGCCATCAGGTCCAAACCACACAGGTGGCATCTTTAACGTAGTTACTACTATGATACATTCTTCAGAAAACAGCATCCTGATTGAGACGCATGGTCTGAAACAGGCTGTCCTCATTCCTGACAGTTAGTTTCCAGTCTGTCATGTTGATTCAGGGTGGCAGGTAGCCTAGTAGTTAGAGCGTTGGTCTGAAACAGGCTGTCCTCATTCCTGACCGTTAGTTTCCAGTCTGTCGTGTTGATTCAGGGTGGCAGGTAGCCTAGTAGTTAGTGTTGGGCCAGTAACCGAAAGGTTGCTGGATCGAATCCCAGAGCTGACAAGGTAATAATCTGTCGTTCTGCCCCTGAACAAGGCAGTTAACCCACTAGGCCGTCATTGTAAATAAGAGTTTGTTCTTACCTGACTTGCCTAGTTAAATAAAATTCATTGTCTGATTGGATCAATGTTTTTACCATCTTATAATTCAGGATTTGTTTTTGGCTTACCAATAAAGCAAGAATGCCATTGTAGTGTTGTTAGTTAACATAGATTCTTGAAGCTGCTCTGTGTTCTCAGACTTTCTCTATATCTCTATTGTGTTCTCAACTGAAGGAGGAATACAGGCAATACAATCTCTACAGTAGATTAAATTCTTCAGCTCTGTCTGTTATGTGGGGGTCCGTCAGAGCTAGGAGAGGCTTTTCAGAGAAAGAGAGTTATTGAGAGGAGGGAGTATTCTGCATGATGTGAGACGATAGGGCTGCAGGCTACAGCAGGTACCTGGAGAGCCCTCTAAACAAACACATTACAATTTAAAGCTCTCCATTTATGCACCAGAAAATAACAAGCGCCTGTCCTCAGGGTCGACTGAATATTGATTTTCCTCCAAGAGACATTAGGTGAGATCCAGAGTAACAGTCCCTGTCTTTAGGATACATCAGGTGAGATCCAGAGTAACAGTACCTGTCTTCAGGAGACATCAGGTGAGATCCAGAGTAACAGTCCCTGTCTTCAGGAAACATCAGGTGAGATCCAGAGTAACAGTACCTGTCTTCAGGAGACATCAGGTGAGATCCAGAGTAACAGTACCTGTCTTCAGGAGACATCAGGTGAGATCCACAGAAATCAGGTGAGATCCAGAGTAACAGTACCTGTCTTCAGGAGACATCAGGTGAGATCCAGAGTAACAGTAACTGTCTTCAGGAGACATCAGGTGAGATCCAGAGTAACAGTACCTGTCTTCAGGGTGACAGAACAGAGTGAGCTAGTGGGAAACTTCACTGTGATCTCTTTAAATCCTGTACTTTGGTGCTACTGCTAAAACGCAGATCAAGATGACTTATCTTATTGGGACCAGTTAATGGAGATGGAGTTTGTAGTTCTGTATCAGTTTGTACAATAACTATGCCATGATATTACATGGAAATACAAGTGTCTGTTCAGCTCTCTGATATGTTGCTGTTAGAAGCTGTATAATACAGGAGTCTATCCAAACATATAGATATTACTAACCTATCGCCCAGAGTCTTCATGTCTTCTCAAACAGCTGAGTGCCACAATGTGAACAGTATCAGTCTAAGTGCTTAGTTCACAATGATAAAGGGGTGGAGGGCGACGTTCAGGTGCTCATAAAGTAGAAAAACAATATAGGTTCAGCCGCCGGCCCTACGGCTTCCTCCAGCCTCTCCTTGGTTTTTAGAGGGTTATAATTGCTTTAGGACTTTCTGAATCCACTTTTAAATTCAAAGCTTCAGATGAATAATTGGATTCCCAGCAAACATGCTGAGTGGTGTTGCTCTCACTGTCCTGCCTTGTCCTCAGGGCTACGCACAGAGGAACAACAAACTGAGTCTCCCTGTCCTGCCTTGTCCTCAGGGCTACGCACAGAGGAACAACAAACTGAGTCTCCCTGTCCTGCCTTGTCCTCAGGGCTACGAACAGAGGAACAACAAACTGAGTCTCCCTGTCCTGCCTTGTCCTCAGGGCTACGCACAGAGGAACAACAAACTGAGTCTCCCTGTCCTGCCTTGTCCTCAGGGCTACGCACAGAGGAACAACAAACTGAGTCTTCCTGTCCTGCCTTGTCCTCAGGGCTACGCACAGAGGAACAACAAACTGAGCTTCCCTGTCCTGCCTTGTCCTCAGGGCTACGCACAGAGGAACAACAAACTGAGTCTCCCTGTCCTGCCTTGTCCTCAGGGCTACGCACAGAGGAACAACAAACTGAGTCTCCCTGTCCTGCCTTGTCCTCAGGGCTACGCACAGAAGAACAACAAACTGAGCCCAAGATACAAAATGGCACTCTATTCCCTATATAATGCATTACTCTTGACCTTGGCCCTTGTGCACTATATTGAGAATAGGGTGCTGTGCCATTTGGGATGCACACTGAGCTCTATAGCAGGCCTTCCCTACTGTAGCACATGGGAGGGGGGGGGGCATTAAGGTGGTCGTCCATTTAGTTTAAATAACTCTAAACCTCTCTGCTGGTCTCAGGGGGGGTTAACAGAGCATTAAGGTGGTCGTCCATTTAGTTTAAATAACTCTAAACCTCTCTGCTGGTCTCAGGGGGGGTTTACAGAGCATTAAGGTGGTCGTCCATTTAGTTTAAATAACTCTAAACCTCTCTGCTGGTCTCAGGGGGGTTAACAGAGCATTAAGGTGGTCGTCCATTTAGTTTAAATAACTCTAAACCTCTCTGCTGGTCTCAGGGGGGGTTAACAGAGCATTAAGGTGGTCATCCATTTAGTTTAAATAACTCTAAACCTCTCTGCTGGTCTCAGGGGGGGTTAACAGAGCATTAAGGTGGTCGTCCATTTAGTTTAAATAACTCTAAACCTCTCTGCTGGTCTCAGGGGGGGTTAACAGAGCATTAAGGTGGTCATCCATTTAGTTTAAATAACTCTAAACCTCTCTGCTGGTCTCAGGGGGGGTTAACAGAGCATTAAGGTGGTCATCCATTTAGTTTAAATAACTCTAAACCTCTCTGCTGGTCTCAGGGGGGTTAACAGAGCATTAAGGTGGTCGTCCATTTAGTTTAAATAACTCTAAACCTCTCTGCTGGTCTCAGGGGGGGTTAACAGAGCATTAAGGTGGTCGTCCATTTAGTTTAAATAACTCTAAACCTCTCCTCTGGATTCAGGTCAACATCATCACCTTTAGACTGTTTTGATGAAGGGGAAAGGGGAAACTAATAACCATTTATCTACACTAGACTACCACCTAAACTAATATACTGTACCTTTATCTACAGTAAACTTCCTTGAGCTACAACAATATAACTACTGCCCAATCTCCTGTCACAGACACACAGTCCAATCCACTAGAGATAATCCACATCCGTTCCTCCTGCCATGTTCCCCATGCCCCTGACCCATCCTCCAGCTGGTTGACATTGGAACTGAGTCTCATAGTGCACTATGTAGGGAATAGGGGGCCGTTGGGGATGCACCCAGTGTTGTATAGCTTCATGACAGCTAGCTAGGTGCTAATGCTACAGGGAGGAGCTGACAGGTACGTCTACAGCTGCAGGTAGAGTAGAGGAGCTGATATCAGCTGATATCAACTACCTGGCAGGCTGAGGATAAGCTATAGACAGGCTGATGCCACAGTTCACCTCACACCAAGCTACCAATCACATGTTAAAGGAATAATAACAAGCTCTGATGATCAACAGTCCTTGCTGTTGACAGCACTACTTGACTGACTGTAGTAGATAAAAGTAGCCTACCTCAATCCATTGGAGATGAGAACTGTAGTACTGATATGACAGCCAGAAATACATTCTGGGACCAGTCAGTAAGACAACACTAAATAAGGACTAGATTCTATCATTCTGGGACCAGGCCTGTCACCAAACAACACTAAATAAGGACTAGATTCTATCATTCTGGGACCAGGCCTGTCACCAAACAACACTAAATAAGGACTAGATTCTATCATTCTGGGACCAGGCCTGCCACCAAACAACAATAAATAAGGACTAGATTCTATCATTCTGGGACCAGGCCTGTCACCAAACAACACTAAATAAGGACTAGATTCTATCATTCTGGGACCAGGCCTGTCAGTAAAACAACACTAAATAAGGACTAGATTATATCATTCTGGGACCAGTCAGTAAAATAACACTAAATGAGGACTAGATTCTATCATTATGGGACCAGGCGTGTCAGTAAAACAACACTAAATAAGGAATAGATTCTATCATTCTGGGACCAGGCCAGTCAGTAAAACAACACTAAATAAGGACTAGATTCTATCATTCTGGGACCAGGCCTGTCACAAAACAACACTAAATAAGGACTAGATTCTATCATTCTGGGACCAGGCCTGTCACCAAACAACACTAAATAAGGACTAGATTCTATCATTCTGGGACCAGGCCTGTCACCAAACAACACTAAATAAGGACTAGATTCTATCATTCTGGGACCAGGCCTGTCACCAAACAACACTAAATAAGGACTAGATTCTATCATTCTGGGACCAGGCCTGTCAGTAAAACAACACTAAATAAGGACTAGATTATATCATTCTGGGACCAGTCAGTAAAATAACACTAAATGAGGACTAGATTCTATCATTATGGGACCAGGCCTGTCAGTATAACAACACTAAATAAGGACTAGATTCTATCATTCTGGGACCAGGCCTGTCACCAAACAACACTAAATAAGGACTAGATTCTATCATTCTGGGACCAGGCCTGTCACCAAACAACACTAAATAAGGACTAGATTCTATCATTCTGGGACCAGGCCTGCCACCAAACAACAATAAATAAGGACTAGATTCTATCATTCTGGGACCAGGCCTGTCACCAAACGACACTAAATAAGGACTAGATTCTATCATTCTGGGACCAGGCCTGCCACCAAACAACACTAAATAAGGACTAAATTATATCATCCTGGGACCGGTCAGTAAAATAACACTAAATGAGGACTAGATTCTATCATTATGGGACCAGGCCTGTCAGTAAAACAACACTAAATAAGGACTAGATTCTATCATTCTGGGACCAGGCCTGTCACCAAACAAAACTAAATAAGGAGTAGATTCTATCATTCTGGGACCAGGCCTGTCACCAAACAACACTAAATAAGGACTAGATTCTATCATTCTGGGACCAGGCCTGTCACCAAACAACACTAAATAAGGACTAGATTCTATCATTCTGGGACCAGGCCTGTCAGTAAAACAACACTAAATAAGGACTAGATTCTATCATTCTGGGACCAGGCCTGTCACCAAACAACACTAAATAAGGACTAGATTCTATCATTCTGGGACCAGGCCTGTCACCAAACAACACTAAATGAGGACTAGATTCTATCATTCTGGGTCCAGGCCTGTCAGTAAAACAACACTAAATAAGGACTAGATTCTATCATTCTGGGACCAGGCCTGTCAGTAAAACAACTAAATAAGGACTAGATTCTATCATTCTGGGACCAGGCCTGTCACCAAACAACACTAAATAAGGACTAGATTATATAATTCTGGGACCAGGCCTGTCAGTAAAACAACACTAAATAAGGACTATATTCTATCATTCTGGGACCAGGCCTGTCAGTAAAACAACACTAAATAAGGACTAGATTCTATCATTCTGGGAACAGGCCTGTCAGTAAAACAACACTAAATAAGGACTAGATTCTATCATTCTGGGACCAGAGCTGTCAGTAAAACAACACTAAATAAGGACTAGATTCTATCATTCTGGGACCAGGCCTCTCACCAAACAACACTAAATGAGGATAGATTCTTTCATTCTGGGACCAGGCCTGTCAGTAAAACAACACTAAATAAGGACTATATTCTATAATTCTGGGACCAGTCAGTAAAACAACACTAAATAAGGACTAGATTCTATCATTATGGGACCCGGCCTGTCAGTAGAACAACACTAAATAAGGACTAGATTATATCATTCTGGGACCAGTCAGTGAAACAACACTAAATAAGGACTAGATTCTATCATTCTGGGACCAGGCCTGTCACCAAACAACACTAAATAAGGACTAGATTATATCATTCTGGGACCAGTCAGTAAAACAACACTAAATAAGGACTAGATTATATCATTCTGGGACCAGTCAGTAAAACAACACTAAATAAGGACTAGATTATATCATTCTGGGACCAGGCCAGTCAGTAAAACAACACTAAATAAGGACTAGATTCTATCATTCTGGGACCAGGCCTGTCACCAAACAACACTAAATGAGGACTAGATTCTATCATTCTGGGACCAGGCCTGCCACCAAACAACACTAAATAAGGACTAGATTCTATCATTCTGGGACCAGGCCTGTCAGTAAAACAACACTAAATAAGGACTAGATTCTATCATTCTGGGACCAGGCCTGTCAGTAAAACAACACTAAATAAGGACTAGATTCTATCATTCTGGGACCAGGCCTGTCACCAAACAACACTAAATAAGGACTAGATTATATCATTCTGGGACCATGCCTGTCAGTAAAACAACACTAAATAAGGACTAGATTCTATCATGCTGGGACCAGGCCTCTCACCAAACAACACTAAATGAGGATAGATTCTTTCATTCTGGGACCAGGCCTGTCAGTAAAACAACACTAAATAAGGACTATATTCTATAATTCTGGGACCAGGCCTGTCAGTAAAACAACACTAAATAAGGACTAGATTCTATCATTCTGGGACCAGGCCTGTCACCAAACAACACTAAATAAGGACTAGATTCTATCATTCTGGGACCAGAACAGTCAGTAAAACAACACTAAATAAGGACTAGATTCTATCATTCTGGGAACAAGCCTGTCACCAAACAACACTAAATAAGGACTAGATTCTATCATTCTGGGACCAGGCCTGTCAGTAAAACAACACTAAATAAGGACTAGATTCTATCATTCTGGGAACAGGCCTGTCAGTAAAACAACACTAAATAAGGACTAGATTCTATCATTCTGGGACCAGAGCTGTCAGTAAAACAACACTAAATAAGGACTAGATTCTATCATTCTGGGACCAGGCCTGTCAGTAAAACAACACTAAATAAGGACTAGATTCTATCATGCTGGTACCAGGCCTCTCACCAAACAACACTAAATAAGGACTAGATTCTATCATTCTGGGACCAGGCCTGCCACCAAACAACACTAAATAAGGACTAGATTCTATCATTCTGGGACCAGGCCTGTCAGTAAAACAACACTAAATAAGGACTAGATTCTATCATTCTGGGACCAGGCCTGTCAGTAAAACAACACTAAATAAGGACTAGATTCTATCATTCTGGGACCAGGCCTCTCACCAAACAACACTAAATGAGGATAGATTATTTAATTCTGGGACCAGGCCTGTCAGTAAAACAACACTAAATAAGGAATATATTCTATAATTCTGGGACCAGTCAGTAAAACAACACTAAATAAGGACTAGATTCTATCATTCTGGGACCCGGCCTGTCAGTAGAACAACACTAAATAAGGACTAGATTATATCATTCTGGGACCAGTCAGTGAAACAACACTAAATAAGGACTAGATTCTATCATTCTGGGACCAGGCCTGTCAGTAAAACAACACTAAATAAGGACTAGATTCTATCATTCTGGGACCAGGCCTGTCACCAAACAACACTAAATAAGGACTAGATTCTATCATTCTGGGACCAGGCCTGTCACCAAACAACACTAAATAAGGACTAGATTATATCATTCTGGGACCAGGCCTGTCACCAAACAACACTAAATAAGGACTAGATTCTATCATTCTGGGACCAAGCCTGCCACCAAACAACACTAAATAAGGACTAGATTCTATCATTCTGGGACCAAGCCTGTCACCAAACAACACTAAATAAGGACTAGATTATATCATTCTGGGACCAGTCAGTAAAACAACACTAAATAAGGACTAGATTCTATCATTCTGGGACCAGGCCTGTCACCAAACAACACTAAATGAGGACTAGATTCTATCATTCTGGGACCAGGCCTGTCACCAAACAACACTAAATAAGGACTAGATTCTATCATTCTGGGACCAGGCCTGCCACCAAACAACACTAAATAAGGACTAGATTCTATCATTCTGGGACCAGGCCTGTCAGTAAAACAACACTAAATAAGGACTAGATTCTATCATTCTGGGACCAGGCCTGTCAGTAAAACAACACTAAATAAGGACTAGATTCTATCATTCTGGGACCAGGCCTGTCAGTAAAACAACACTAAATGAGGACTAGATTCTATCATGCTGGGACCAGGCCTGTCACCAAACAACACTAAATGAGGATAGATTCTTTCATTCTGGGACCAGGCCTGTCAGTAAAACAACACTAAATAAGGACTATATTCTATAATTCTGGGACCAGGCCTGTCAGTATAACAACACTAAATAAGGACTAGATTCTATCATTCTGGGACCAGGCCTGTCACCAAACAACACTAAATAAGGACTATATTCTATAATTCTGGGACCAGGCCTGTCAGTAAAACAACACTAAATAAGGACTAGATTCTATCATTCTGGGACCAGGCAGTAAAACAACACTAAATAAGGACTAGATTCTATCATTCTGGGACCCGGCCTGTCAGTAGAACAACACTAAATAAGGACTAGATTATATCATTCTGGGACCAGTCAGTGAAACAACACTAAATAAGGACTAGATTCTATCATTCTGGGACCAGGCCTGTCAGTAAAACAACACTAAATAAGGACTAGATTCTATCATTCTGGGACCAGGCCTGTCAGTAAAACAACACTAAATAAGGACTAGATTCTATCATTCTGGGACCAGGCCTGTCACCAAACAACACTAAATAAGGACTAGATTCTATCATTCTGGGACCAGGCCTGTCACCAAACAACACTAAATAAGGACTAGATTATATCATTCTGGGACCAGGCCTGTCACCAAACAACACTAAATAAGGACTAGATTCTATCATTCTGGGACCAAGCCTGTCACCAAACAACACTAAATAAGGACTAGATTCTATCATTCTGGGACCAGGCCTGTCAGTAAAACAACACTAAATAAGGACTAGATTCTATCATTCTGGGACCAGGCCTCTCACCAAACAACACTAAATGAGGATAGATTCTTTCATTCTGGGACCAGGCCTGTCAGTAAAACAACACTAAATAAGGACTATATTCTATAATTCTGGGACCAGGCCTGTCAGTAAAACAACACTAAATAAGGACTAGATTCTATCATTCTGGGACCAGGCCTGTCAGTATAACAACACTAAATAAGGACTAGATTCTATCATTCTGGGACCAGGCCTGTCACCAAACAACACTAAATAAGGACTAGATTCTATCATTCTGGGACCAGGCCAGTCAGTAAAACAACACTAAATGAGGACTAGATTCTATCATTCTGGGAACAAGCCTGTCACCAAACAACACTAAATAAGGACTAGATTCTATCATTCTGGGACCAGGCCTGTCACCAAACAACACTAAATAAGGACTAGATTCTATCATTCTTGTACCAGGCCAGTCAGTAAAACAACACTAAATAAGGACTAGATTCTATCATTCTGGGACCAGGCCTGTCAGTAAAACAACACTAAATAAGGACTATATTCTATAATTCTGGGACCAGGCCTGTCAGTAAAACAACACTAAATAAGGACTAGATTCTATCATTCTGCGACCAGGCCTGTCAGTATAACAACACTAAATAAGGACTAGATTCTATCATTCTGGGACCAGGCCTGTCACCAAACAACACTAAATAAGGACTAGATTCTATCATTCTGGGACCAGGCCAGTCAGTAAAACAACACTAAATAAGGACTAGATTCTATCATTCTGGGAACAAGCCTGTCACCAAAAAACACTAAATAAGGACTAGATTCTATCATTCTGGGACCAGGCCTATCAGTAAAACAACACTAAATAAGGACTAGATTCTATCATTCTGGGACCAGTCAGTAAAAAAACACTAAATGAGGACTAGATTCTATCATTCTGGGAACAAGCCTGTCACCAAACAACACTAAATAAGGACTAGATTCTATCATTCTGGGACCAGGCCTGTCACCAAACAACACTAAATAAGGACTAGATTCTATCATTCTGGTACCAGGCCAGTCAGTAAAACAACACTAAATAAGGACTAGATTATATCATTCTGGGACCATGCCTGTCAGTAAAACAACACTAAATGAGGACTAGATTCTATCATTCTGGGACCAGTCAGTAAAACAACACTAAATGAGGACTAGATTCTATCATTCTGGGACCAGGCCTGTCACCAAACAACACTAAATGAGGACTAGATTCTATCATTCTGGGACCAGGCCTGTCAGTAAAACAACACTAAATAAGGACTATATTCTATAATTCTGGGACCAGGCCTGTCAGTAAAACAACACTAAATAAGGACTAGATTCTATCATTCTGGGACCAGGCCAGTCAGTAAAACAACACTAAATAAGGACTAGATTCTATCATTCTGGGACCAGGCCAGTCAGTAAAACAACACTAAATAAGGACTAGATTCTATCATTCTGGGACCAGGCCTGTCTGTAAATAACACTAAATAAGTGATTAAACAAACCACACGAGACTTGACATTGTGTTCTCTTTTGTTGACAAGTGTTTCTGCGTGTCTCTACCTTTCTCACATGTTGGTCCACAGTGGCTTTTCCTCCGGCAGGTGTGATTCTGTTCCATTACAGACAACCCTGGTGGACTGAGGAACACAGAGGAACAAGGCATGCATCCAAAATGGCACCCTATTCCTTATATAGTGCATTACTTTAGACCAGGGCCCAGGTCAAGAATAGAGCATTATTTAGGAAATAGGGTGCCATTTTGGATGCATCCAAGCACAGTCATTGTTGACCTGTAGTGTGTCTGTCCAGCTGCTTTTAGGCTGCTTTTAGGCTCCACTGTTTATTGTCAGAAAGCTGTTCAGCACATCTCTAAGGATGGCAGTAGAACATGTTCAGATGGAGAAGAGATCCATCAGACTCTCAACATGTCCAGGCAGAAGCAGACAAGATGACTGGTGTTGTCTGTTTAACTTCCTCTGTTCTATACAAAGACAGCAGGCAGGTGTACATACCAACATGCCACAGAGAAACTAGACTCAGGTAAGAAACAGGTAAGAACAGGTAAGAACAGGTAATGTCAGTAAAGGACAGCTAAGAACAGGTAAGGACAGCTATGGACAGCTACGGACAGGTAAGAACAGGTAATGTCAGTAAAGGACAGCTAGGAACAGGTAAGGACAGCTACGGACAGGTAAGAACAGGTAATGTCAGTAAAGGACAGCTAAGATCAGGTAAGGACAGCTAAGGACAGCTAAGGACAGGTAAGAACAGGTAAGAACAGGTAAGGACAACTAAGAAAAGGTAAGAACAGGTAAGGACAGCTAAGAACAACTACGGACAGGTAAGAACAGGTAATGTCAGTAAAGGACAGCTAAGAACAGGTAAGGACAGCTAAGGACAGCTACGGACAGGTAAGAACAGCTAAGGACAGGTAAGAACAGCTAAGAACAGGTAAGGACAACTAAGAAAAGGTAAGAACAGGTCATGACAGCTACGGACCTGTAAGAACAGGTAAGAACAACTAAGAAAAGCTAAGGACAGCTACGAACCGGTAAGAAAAGGTAAGAACAGCTAAGGACAGCTACGGACCGGTAAGGACAGCTAAGAACAGCAACGGACAGGTAAGAACAGGTAATGTCAGTAAATGACAGCTAAGAACAGGTAAGGACAGCTAAGGACAGCTACGGACAGGTAAGAACAGCTAAGGACAGCTAAGAACAGGTAAGAACAGGCAAGAACAACTAAGAAAAGGTAAGAACAGGTAAGGACAGGTAAGGACAGCTACGGACAGGTAAGAACAGGTAAGAACAACTAAGAACAGCTAAGGACAGCTAAGAACAGGTAAGGACAGCTACGGACCGGTAAGAAAAGGTAAGAACAGCTAAGGACAGCTACGGACCGGTAAGAACAGGTAAGGAAAGGTAAAAACAGGTAAGAACAGGTAAGGACAACTAAGGAAAGGTAAGGACAGGTAAGGACTGCTAAAGACAGCTAAGGACATGTAAGAAAATGTAAGGACAGGTTAGGAAAGGTGTTGACAGGTAAGTACAGGTAGGAACAGATAAGGGCAGCTAAAAACACATAAGGACAGGCAAGGACAGGTAAGAACAGTTAAGAACAGGTAAGGGCAGCTAAGAACAGGTAAGGACAGCTAAGAACAGGGAAGGACAGCTAAGAACAGGCAAGGACAGGTAAGAACAGGTAAGGACAGCTAAGAACAGGTAAAGACAGCTAAGAACAGGTAAGGACAGCTAAGAACAGGTAAGGACAGCTAAGAACAGGTAAGGACAGCTAAGGACAGCTACAGACAGGTAAGAACAGCTAAGGACAGCTAAGAACAGCTAAGAACAGGTATGAACAGGTAAGAAAAGGCAAGGACAACTAAGAAAAGGTAAGACCAGGTAAGGACAGCTAAGGACAGCTACGGACAGGTAAGAACAGCTAAGGACAGCTAAGAACAGGTAAGAACAGGTAAGGACAACTAAGAAAAGGTAAGAACAGGTAATGACAGCTATGGACCTGTATGAACAGGTAAGAACAACTAAGAAAAGCTAAGGACAGCAAAGCACAGGTAAGAACAGCTAAGAACAGGTAAGGACAACTAAGAAAAGGTAAGACCAGGTCATGACAGCTATGGACCTGTAAGAACAGGTAAGAACAACTAAGAAAAGCTAAGGACAGCAAAGAACAGGTAAGAACAGCTAAGAACAGCCAAGGACAGCTAAGAACAGGTAAGGACAGCTACGAACCGGTAAGAAAAGGTAAGAACAGCTAAGAACAGCCAAGGACAGCTAAGAACAGGTAAGGACAGGTAAGAACAGCTAAGAACAGCCAAGGACAGCTAAGAACAGGTAAGGACAGCTACGAACCGGTAAGAAAAGGTAAGAACAGCTAAGGACAGCTACGGACCGGTAAGGACAGCTAAGAACAGCAACGGACAGGTAAGAACAGGTAATGTCAGTAAATGACAGCTAAGAACAGGTAAGGACAGCTAAGGACAGCTACGGACAGGTAAGAACAGCTAAGGACAGCTAAGAACAGGTAAGAACAGGCAAGGACAACTAAGAAAAGGTAAGAACAGGTAAGGACAGGTAAGGACAGCTACGGACAGGTAAGAACAGGTAAGAACAACTAAGAACAGCTAAGGACAGCTAAGAACAGGTAAGGACAGCTACGGACCGGTAAGAAAAGGTAAGAACAGCTAAGGACAGCTACGGACCGGTAAGAACAGGTAAGGAAAGGTAAAAACAGGTAAGAACAGGTAAGGACAACTAAGGAAAGGTAAGGACAGGTAAGGACTGCTAAAGACAGCTAAGGACATGTAAGAAAATGTAAGGACAGGTTAGGAAAGGTGTGGACAGGTAAGTACAGGTAGGAACAGATAAGGGCAGCTAAAAACACATAAGGACAGGCAAGGACAGGTAAGAACAGTTAAGAACAGGTAAGGGCAGCTAAGAACAGGTAAGGACAGCTAAGAACAGGGAAGGACAGCTAAGAACAGGCAAGGACAGGTAAGAACAGGTAAGGACAGCTAAGAACAGGTAAAGACAGCTAAGAACAGGTAAGGACAGCTAAGAACAGGTAAGGACAGCTAAGAACAGGTAAGGACAGCTAAGAACAGGTAAGGACAGCTAAGAACAGGCAAGGACAGCTAAGAACAGGTAAGGACAGCTAAGAACAGGCAAGGACAGGTAAGAACAGGTAAGGACAGCTAAGAACAGGTAAAGACAGCTAAGAACAGGTAAGGACGGTTAAGAACAGCTAAGAACAGTTAAGAACAGGTAAGGACAGCTAAGAACAGGTAAGAACAGGTAAGGACAGCTAAGAACAGGTTCCGGCGCCGACAGAGATGGCCGCCTCGCTTCGCGTTCCTAGGAAACTATGCAGTTTTTTGTGTTTTTACGTGTTATTTCTTACATTGGTACCCCAGGTCGTCTTAGGTTTCATTACATACAGTCGAGAAGAACTACTGAACATAAGAGTAGCGTCAACTCACCATCAGTACGACCAAGAATATGACTTTCGCGAAGCGGATCCTGTGTTCTGCCTTTCACCCAGGACAACGAAATGGATCCCAGCCGACGACCCAAAAAAACGACTTCGTAAAAGGGGGAAACGAAGCGGTCTTCTGGTCAGACTCCAGAGACGGGAACATCGTACACCACTCCCTAGCATTCTTCTCGCCAATGTCCAGTCTCTTGACAACAAGGTTGATGAAATCCGAGCAAGGGTAGCATTCCAGAGGGACATCAGAGACTGTAACGTTCTTTGCTTCACGGAAACATGGCTCACTGGAGAGACGCCATCGGAGTCGGTGCAGCCAGCTGGTTTCTCCACACATCGCTCCGACAGAAACAAACATCTTTCTGGTAAGAAGAGGGGCGGGGGCGTATGCTTCATGGTTAACGTGACGTGGTGTGGCTACAACAACGTACAGGAACTCAAGTCCTTCTGTTCCCCTGATTTAGAATTCCTCACAATCAAATGTCGACCGCATTATCTACAAAGGGAATTCTCTTCGATTATAATCACAGCCGTATATATTCCCCCCCAAGCAGACACATCGATGGCTCTGAACTAACTTTATTTGACTCTTTGCAAACTGGAATCCATATATCCGGAGGCTGCATTCATTGTAGCTGGGGATTTTAACAAGGCTAATTTGAAAACAAGACTCCCTACATTTTATCAGCATATCGATTGCGCAACCAGGGCTGGAAAAACCTTGGATCATTGCTATTCTAACTTCCGCAACGCATATAAGGCCCTGCCCCAAAGTAGAATCTCAATTCAACGGCTCAGACGCAAGAGGTATGTGGCAGGGTCTACAGTCAATCACGGATTACAAAAAGAAAACCAGCCCCGTCACGGACCAGGATGTCTTGCTCCCAGGCAGACTAAATAACGCTTTGAGGACAATGCAGTGCCACTGACACTGCAACTAAAACATGCAACTAAAACATGCGGACTCTCCTTCACTGCAGCCGACGTGAGGAAAACATTTAAACGTGTCAACCCTCGCAAGGATGCAGGCCCAGACAGCATCCACAGCCGCGCCCTCAGAGCATGCGCAGACCAGCTGGCTGGTGTGTTTATGGACATATTCAATCAATCCCTATCCCAGTCTGTTGTTCCCACATGCTTCAAGAGTGCCACCATTGTTCCTGTTCCCAAGAAAGCTAAGGTAACTGAGCTAAACGACTACCGCCCCGTAGCACTCACTTCCGTCATCATGAAGTGCTTTGAGAGACTAGTCAAGGACCATATCACCTCCACCCTACCTGACACCCTAGACCCACTCCAATTTGATTACCGCCCAAATAGGTCCACAGACGATGCAATCTCAACAACACTGCACACTGCCCTAACCCATTTGGACAAGAGGAATACCTATGTGAGAATGCTGTTCATCGACTACAGCTTGGCATTCAACACCATAGTACCCTCCAACCCCGCCCTGTGCAACTGGGTACTGGACTTCCTGACGGGCTGCCCCCAGGTAGTGAGGGTAGGTAACAACATCTCCACCCCGCTGATCCTCAACACTGGGGCCCCACAAGGGTGCGTTCTGAGCCCTCTCCTGTACTCCCTGTTCACCCATGACTGCGTGGCCACACACGCCTCCAACTCAATCATCAAGTTTGCGGACGACACAACAGTGGTAGGCTTGATTACCAACAACGACGAGACGGCCTACAGGGAGGAGGTGAGGGCCCTCGGAGTGTGGTGTCAGGAAAATAACCTCACACTCAACGTCAACAAAACTAAGGAGATGATTGTGGAGTTCAGGAAACAGCAGAGGGAACACCCCCCTATCCACATCGATGGAACAGTAGTGGAGAGGGTAGTCAGTTTAAGTTCCTCGGCGTACACATCACAGAAAAACTGAATTGGTCCACCCACACAGACAGCATCGTGAAGAAGGCGCAGCAGCGCCTCTTCAACCTCAGGAGGCTGAAGAAATTTGGCTTGTCACCAAAAGCACTCACAAACTTCTACAGATGCACAATCGAGAGCATCCTGTCGGGCTGTATCACCGCCTGGTACGGCAACTGCTCCGCCCACAACCGTAAGGCTCTCCAGAGGGCAGTGAGGTCTGCACAACGCACCACCGGGGGCAAACTACCTGCCCTCCAGGACACCTACACCACCCGATGTCACAGGAAGGCCATAAAGATCATCAAGGACAACAACCACCCGAGCCACTGCCTGTTCACCCCGCTATCATCCAGAAGGCGAGGTCAGTACAGGTGCATCAAAGCTGGGACCGAGAGACTGAAAAACAGCTTCTATCTCAAGGCCATCAGACTGTTGAACAGCCACCACTAACATTGAGTGGCTGCTGCCAACACACTGACTCAACTCCAGCCACTTTAATAATGTGAATTGATGGGAAATGATGTAAAATATATCACTTGCCACTTTAAACAATGCTACCTAATATAATGTTTACATACCCTACATTATTCATCTCATATGTATACGTATATACTGTACTCTATATCATCTACTGCATCTTTATGTAATACATGTATCACTAGCCACTTTAACTATGCCACTTTGTTTACATACTCATCTCATATGTATATACTGCACTCAATAACATCTACTGTATCTCTGTACCATCACTCATTCATATATCTTTATGTACATATTCTTTATCCCCTTACACTTGTGTCTATAATGTAGTAGTTTTGGAATTGTTAGCTAGATTACTTGTTGGTTATTACTGCATTGTCGAAACTAGAAGCACAAGCATTTCGCTACACTCGCATTAACATCTGCTAACCATGTGTATGTGACAAATAACATTTGATTTGATTTGATTGGATTTGAACAGGTAAGAACAGCTAAGAACCGGTAAGGACAGGTGAGAAAAGGTAATAACTGGTAAGGACAGCTAAGAACAATCAATAACAGCTAAAAACAGATAAGGAACAGGCAAGGACAGGTAAGAAAAGGTAATAACAGATCAGGTGTCTTGTCTTTGGCTATGCCGGATTAAGTGATATGGCATGCTATTCTATAAAATAATTTATCTGTAATTAAGCTAATCAGGTAAATATAATTAACTGGAATGTCGGGGCACCACGAAAGAATGTTTATAGAGCTGTTATCTTCCGAATAAACTCTGATGTAAAAGACCTAGTAATCTTTTACATCAGTAGCAGTCAATATTTAATCGTCACTTTATTCAGTCTCATCTGAAAGTTGTAAATTATTGGTTATCTTCACAAACCCTGGCTAACAAGTTGAATCAGCAATACAAAATTTGGTTTAATTATTTATTTACTAAATACCTAAATAATCACACAGAATTACATCTACACAGAATGGATCATAAGCTGATTACAAATTATGTCATAAAGGAAAACGTCCCTAGCGGACGGAACAGATATGACGGCTGGTTACACAAAGAAAGGGGGTTGGGTTTTGAATGAAAGAGCGGGAAGACTGAGGAACAAAGAGATTTTGTATCTCTATCAGGCCGTAAGCAGCTATGCTATCATAAATACAGTATCTTATGCATTCTAAATAACCGCCCATTTGAAAAAGGAAAATGCAATAAATATTTACTCGGAGCTGCGCTTCGGAAGATTGGTCGTAGATAGAAAGCCGGATTGTCCAGCATTGATCTCTTGTCCTCTGAAGAATGTCTAGTGGTGAACTGGAGCGTGGTAGAATGGATACTCTGTCCGTTCTCTCATAGCCCACATTTACAGCTGCTGTTGCTAATGCAACGGCTATCACTTCTTTCGTGAATAATAGTTCAAAGTTCATACCAAGTTGCCATACTTTAAGCTCCTGCTATATTCTGGCTGGTTTAGTCGAAATTCATCCTTTCAGCGTGTCGATCGTCACCTTCACATTGAACATTATGCTAATTCCGTTAGGTTATTATCTGAGCCCTTTTAACGTAGGACCGTCATCCTCACATCCTCAGAACAGGAAGTTGAAATTTTCGTTAACGGGTTTATATAGTGGTGAAAGAAGGGCGCGTTTCATAGTTTACAACCAAAGTCTGTTCACTTGGGCGGAGCCTCTGAGTGAGCATAGTTTCTCTATGACAAACCATTCTCTCATTTAACTTCACTAGGGTAGGGGGCAGCATTCGGAAATTTGGATGAAAGGCGTGCCCAAATTAAACTGCCTGCTACTCAGGCCAATAAACTAGGATATGCATATAATTAGTAGATTTGGATAGAAAACACTCGAAAGTTTCCAAAACTGTTAACATAATGTCTGTGAGTATAACAGAACTGACATAGCAGGCAAAAACCAGAGGAAAATCCAACCAGGAATTACTATTATTTTGAAAGGCTGTTTTTCCTTTGAAAGCCTATCCACCATACAAAGACTTAGGACCCCGTTCACGATCTCTATGGCTTCCTCAATACATGGCCAGTCTTTAGGCATTGTTTCAGGCTTTCACACTAAAACATGAGGGAGATACACCGCTTTCAATGAGAGGACAGTGGAAATTTCCATCCATGAACCAAGCAGGTGATCGGGAGTGTGCATTTCTTGTTTACCTTTTTCAATGACGAAGCTTTTGTCCGGTTGAAATATTATTGATTATTTATGACAAAAACAACCTGAGGATTGATTTTAAACATCGTTTGACATGTTTCTACTATCTTTTATTGTACTTTTGTGACTTTTCGTCTTGGATTTGAGAGCGCGCATTGTGCCTTTAGATTTCTGAACTAAACGCACCAACAAAACTGAGGTATTTGGACATAAAGATGAACTTTATCGAACAAACCAAACATTTGTTGTCTAACATGGAGACCTGGGAGTGCCACCAGATGAAGATCATCAAGGGTAAGTGATTAACTTTAATGTTATTTCTGACTTTTGTGACACTCTCCTTGGTTGGAAAATGGCTGTATGGGTGTCTAGTCGCTGACCTAACATAATCGCAAAGTGTTCTTTCGCCGTAAAGCATTTTTTCAAATCTGTGGTTGCATTAAGAAACTCCCCCTCCCGGATCCGGGAGAATTGTCATCAACTACACAAATTAGCATAACGGAACGGACAAAAAATCTTACTAGAAAATATTCATATTCATGAAATCACAGGTGAAATATAGTGAAACACAGCTTAGCCTTTTGTTAATCACCCTGTCATTGTAACGAGTTTCGTCTTCATACGAAGGAGAGTCGGACCAAAATGCAGCGTGTGGTTTACGATCCATGTTTATTAATAATACGAAACACGAATCTCCAATACAATACTAACAAAACAAAACGTAACGAAAACCTAAACAGCCTATCTGGTGAAAAAACACATAGACAGGAACAATCACCCACAAACACACAGTGAAACCCAGGCTACCTAAATATGGTTCCCAATCAGAGACAATGACGAACACCTGCCTCTGACTGAGAACCATATCAGGCTGAACATAGAAATAGACAAACAAGACATGAAACATAGAATACCCACTCAGATCACACCCTGACCAATCAAAACATAGAAAATACAAAGTAAACTATGGTCAGGGCGTGACAGTACCCCCCCCCCAAGGTGCGGACTCCGGCCGCAAAACCTGAACCTATAGGGGAGGGTCTGGGTGGGCATCTGTCCGCGGTGGCGGCTCTGGCGCTGGACGTGGACCCCACTCCATGACAGTTTTAATCCCCCTCCTAAACGTCCCTAAATAGGTTACCCACCACAATGATAACATGGGACAGAGGGACAGCTCGGGACAGAGGTAACTCGGGACAGATGGGTAGCTCAGCACTGAGAGGAAGCTCAGCACTGAGAAGAAGCTCAGCACTGAGAGGAAGCCCAGGCAGGTAGTAGAAACTACCAGAACCTGGCTGGCTGGCGGTTTCAGCAGATCCTGGTCGACTAGCAGATCTGGAAGAATCTGGCCGACTGGCGGATCTGGGAGAATCTGGTCGACTGGCGGATCTGGGAGAATCTGGTCGACTGGCGGATCTGGGAGAATCTGGTCGACTGGCGGATCTGGGAGAATCTGGTCGACTGGCAGATCTGGGAGAATTTGGACAACTGGCAGATCTGAGAGAGTCTGGACGACTGGCAGATCTGGAAGAGTCTGGACGACTGGCAGATCTGGAAGAGTCTGGTCGACTGGCAGATCTGGAAGAGTCTGGTCGACTGGCAGATCTGGAAGAGTCTGGTCGACTGGCAGATCTGGAAGAGTCTGGACGACTGGCAGATCTGGAAGAGTCTGGTCGACTGGCAGCTCTGGAAGAGTCTGGTCGACTGGCAGCTCTGGCTGCTCCATGCTGACTGGCTGCTCCATGATGACTGGTAGCTCTGGCTGCTCCATGCTGACTGGCTGCTCCATGCTGACTGGCAGCTCTGGCTGCTCCATGCTGACTGGCTGCTCCATGCTGACTGGCAGCTCTGGCTGCTCCATGCTGACTGGCTGCTCTGGCTGCTCCATGCTGACTGGCTGCTCCATGCTGACTGGCTGCTCCATGCTGACTGGCGGCCCTGGCTGCTCCATGCTGACTGGCGGCCCTGGCTGCTCCATGCTGACTGGCGGCCCTGGCTGCTCCATGCTGACTGGCGGCCCTGGCTGCTCCATGCTAACTGGCAGCTCTGGCGGCTCCTTGCAGACTGGCAGCTCTGGCGGCTCCTTGCAGACTGGCAGCTTTGGCGGCATCCTGCAGACAGGCAGCTCTGGCGGCTCCTTGCAGACTGGCAGCTCCATGCAGACTGGCAGCTCTATGCAGACTGGCAGCTCCATGCAGACTGGCAGCTCCATGCAGACTGGCAGCTCCTTGCAGACTGGCAGCTCCTTGCTAACTGGCAGCTCTGAGCTAACTGGCAGCTCTATGCTAACTGGCAGCTCTATGCTAACTGGCAGTTCTGAACAGGCGGGAGACTCCGGCAGCGCTGTAGAGGCGGAAAGCTCTGACAGCGCTAAACAGGCGGGAGACTCCGACAGCGCTGGAGAGGAGGAAGGCTCTGGCAGCGCTGGACAGGCGAGGCGCACTGTAGGCCTGATGCGTGGTGCTGGCACTGGTGGTACTGGGCCGAGGACACGCACAGGAAGCCTGGTGCGGGGAGCTGCTACCGGAGGGCTGGGTTGTGGAGGTGGTACTGGAAAAACCGGACCGTGCAGGCGCACTGGAGCTCTTGAGCACCGAGCCTGCCCAACCTTACCTGGTTGAATGCTCACGGTCGCCCTGCCAGTGCGGCGAGGTGGAATAGCCCGCACTGGGCTATGCAGGCGAACCGGAGACACCGAGCGCAAGGCTGGTGCCATGTAAGCCGGCCCAAGGAGACGCACTGGGGACCAGCTGCGTAGAGCCGGCTTCATGGCATTAGGCTCGACGCTCAATCTAGCCCGGCAGACACGCGGAGCTGGAATATACCGCACCGGGCTATGCACCCGCACTGGAGACACCGTGCGCACCACTGCATAACACGGTGCCTGTCCGGTCTCTCTAGCCCCCCGGTAAGCACAGGGAGTCTGCTCAGGTCTCCTACCTGGCATAGCCATACTCCCTGTTAGCCCCCCCCCAAGAAATTTTTGGGGCTGCCTCTCAGGCTTCCATCCGCTACGTCGTGCTGCCTCCTCATATCTGCGCCTCTCAGCTTTCGCCGCCTCCAGTTCTTCTTTGGGGCGGCGATATTCTCCTGGCTGAGCCCAGGGTCCTCTTCCTTCTAATTCGTCCTCCCATGTCCATACCTCCTCTTTGGGCTGCTCCTGTTGCCTCTTCTCCTGCTGCACCTTTGGGCGGCTACACTCCCCTGGTTTAGCCCAGGGTCCTCTCCCGTCGAGGATTTCCTCCCATGTCCAGAAATCCTTATTGCGCTTCTCCTCGCGCTGCTCCTGCCTGTTGACACGCTGCTTGGTCCGTTGGTGGTGGGTGATTCTGTAACGAGTTTCGTCTTCATACGAAGGAGAGTCGGACCAAAATGCAGCGTGTGGTTTACGATCCATGTTTATTAATAATACGAAACACGAATCTCCAATACAATACTAACAAAACAAAACGTAACGAAAACCTAAACAGCCTATCTGGTGAAAAAACACATAGACAGGAACAATCACCCACAAACACACAGTGAAACCCAGGCTACCTAAATATGGTTCCCAATCAGAGACAATGACGAACACCTGCCTCTGACTGAGAACCATATCAGGCTGAACATAGAAATAGACAAACAAGACATGAAACATAGAATACCCACTCAGATCACACCCTGACCAATCAAAACATAGAAAATACAAAGTAAACTATGGTCAGGGCGTGACAGTCATCTCA
>NW_027259020.1:0-43470 GCF_045791955.1 Oncorhynchus clarkii lewisi | reverse complement strand
GTAGTAGTAGCAGAAGCAGTAGTAGTAGTAGTAGTACTAGTAGTAGTAGTAGCAGTAGTTGTAGTAGCAGCAGCAGCAGTAGTAGTAGTAATAGTAGCAGCAGTTATAGTACAAATAGTACTAGCAGTACTAGCAGTATCAGTAGTAGTAGCAGTAGTGGTAATAGTTGTTGTAGTAGTAGTAGTAGTAGTAGCAGCAGCATTAGTAGTAACAGTAGTAGTAATAGTAGTAGTAGTAGCAGTTGTTATAGTAGCAGCAGTAGTATTAGTAGTAGTAGTATTAGTAGCAGCAGTAGTATTAGTAGCAGCAGTAGTATTAGTAGCAGCAGTAGTAGTAGTAGCAGCAGTAGTATTAGTAGCAGCAGTAGTATTAGTAGCAGTAGTAGTAGTAGCAGCAGTAGTATTAGTAGCAGCAGTAGTATTAGTAGTAGTAGCAGTAGTAGCAGCAGTAGTAGCAGCAGCAGCAGTAGTAGGAGTAGTAGTAGTAGTAGCAGAAGCAGTAGTAGTAGTAGTAGTAGTAGTAGTAGTAGCGGTAGTAGTAGCAGAAGCAGTAGCAGCAGTAGTAGTAGTAGCAGGAGCAGTAGTAGTAGTAGTAGTAGTAGCAGCAGCAGCAGTAGTAGTACTAGTAGTAGTAGTAGCAGTAGTTGTAGTAGCAGCAGCAGTTATAGTACAAATAGTACTAGCAGTACTAGCAGTATCAGTAGTAGTAGCAGTAGTAGTAATAGTTGTTGTAGTAGTAGTAGTAGTAGTAGCAGCAGCATTAGTAGTAACAGTAGTAGTAATAGTAGTAGTAGTAGCAGTTGTTATAGTAGCAGCAGTAGTATTAGTAGTAGTAGTATTAGTAGCAGCAGTAGTATTAGTAGCAGCAGTAGTATTAGTAGCAGCAGTAGTAGTAGTAGCAGCAGTAGTATTAGTAGCAGCAGTATCAGTAGTAGTAGTAGCAGCAGTAGTATTAGTAGCAGCAGTAGTATTAGTAGCAGTAGTAGTAGTAGCAGCAGTAGTATTAGTAGCAGCAGTAGTATTAGTAGTAGTAGTAGTAGTAGCAGCAGTAGTAGTAGCAGCAGTAGTAGTAGTAGGATTAGTAGTAGTAGTAGCAGAAGCAGTAGTAGTAGTAGTAGTAGTAGCAGCAGCAGTAGCAGCAGCAGTAATAGTAGCAGTATTAGTAGTAGCAGTATTGTACACCCCAGGAGGTTGGTGGCACCTTAATTGTGGAGGACAGGCTCATGGTAATTGTGGGAGCGGTATCAGTGGAATGGTATCAAATACATCAAACACATGGTTTCCATTTAATTCTCTCCGTTCCAGCCATTATTATGAGCTGTCCTCCCCTCAGCAGCCTCCACTGTTGTACACATCCTTCACTGGTTTTGAACTCTCATTTGTCTTACTTTGTAATGTGGAGCAAGAACCTAGAATAATACTGTCTAGATTAGATTCATATTACTTCCCCAATAGGCATTTTAGGCAGGCTAGCTAATAGTAGTGTAGAATGTTTTCTACTCATTTAGAATCGTCCATGGATTTTGAAGGATTAGGTTTAAAGCACAACTTTGAATTGGATTATGTGTTTGGATAGTATTAGCTGACTGCAGTTGGGCACTCAGTAGTACAGTATGCACTGTGTGTATGTCTGTTTCTGTGTGTGTAAGTGTGCGCCTGTGAGTGTGTGTGTCTGTGTCTTTGCGTGGACAGATGCGGTGGCTGTGTACAGAATATTACCACCACCAGTCTTAGTGACAGCGAGCGTCCGGTCATTTGTCACTGTCTGTCCCCAGGTCATTGTCAGAGGGCCACAGTATACCCACTGACCTGAGGGCCACAGTACACTCACTAACCTGGGGGCCACAGTATACCCACTGACCTGAGGACCACAGTATACCCACTGACCTGAGGACCGCAATATACCCACTGACCTGAGGACCACAGTATACCCACTAACCTGAGGACCACAGTATACCCACTGACCTGAGGACCACAGTATACTCACTAACCTTGGGGCCACATTATACCCACTGACCTGAGGACCACAGTATACCCACTAACCTGAGGACCACAGTATACCCACTGACCTGAGGGCCACAGTATACCCACTGACCTGAGGGCCACAGTATACCCACTGACCTGAGGGCCACAGTATACCCACTGACCTGAGGGCCACAGTATACCCACTGACCTGAGGGCCACAGTATACCCACTGACCTGAGGAC
The DNA here is from genome assembly GCF_045791955.1 of Oncorhynchus clarkii lewisi. Taxonomy (NCBI): domain Eukaryota; kingdom Metazoa; phylum Chordata; class Actinopteri; order Salmoniformes; family Salmonidae; genus Oncorhynchus; species Oncorhynchus clarkii. The sequence continues at coordinate 41,264 of NW_027259020.1, read as the reverse complement.
CACAGTATACCCACTAACCTGAGGACCACAGTATACCCACTGACCTGAGGCCCACAGTATACCCACTGACCTGAGGCCCACAGTATACCCACTGACCTGAGGGCCACAGTATACCCACTGACCTGAGTGCCACAGTATACCCACTGACCTGAGACCCACAGTATACCCACTGAGCTGAGGGCCACAGTATACCCACTGACCTGAGGGCCACAGTATACCCACTGACCTGAGGACCACAGTATACCCACTGACCTGAGGGCCACAGTGACTCCTATATAATAACATTGTTTCTGTACATCATTTATATCACCTCCTGTTCTCTGTACGTCACAGAGACTTTACCATAGTCATACAAACAAGAGTTTTGTGTTGCTCCTGAGGGACAGTCATTTTCTGCATGTCACCTCTTCTCTTCATAATGAACAGTAGCCTAGGCTCTATATTCCACATTCAGAAAAGGAAGTGCATATATATATATACATTTTGCTGCAGTGGTATGACAATGTCACGATGGTTACGCTGAAACTCAACCCTGAGGTGGTCTATGTCTAGTTCCTCCTGACCATGGGATCTGGTCAGGACACACTGTGCCAGGTTATACGGGCCTGGGTATGATGTGTTTTTACACATGATGATGTTTATTGTCATGAGTATTGTCATGAGATTTCCCCTTAAATAGGCCAGTTGTAAAGTCAATATTGGCTATATTGTAAAAAGTTATGAAAACAAAAATTTGCTTTTTGGTCTTAATTTAAGGTTAGGGTTATGCATTAGGGTTAGCAGTGTGGTTAAGGTTAGGGTTAGGTTTAAAATCAGATTTTATGACTTCATGGCTGTGCCAGCTAGTGACCACTCTGAATAACTGCCTCCGGAAGAATATTCATGACGAAAAAGTTAACCTGCTGTTTTTACGGTGCTCTGTAAATGCCACTCACAATATTACTTCTGAAAATCTATCTGTAATGGAAGGCTCTCTGAAACACCTTTGTTACAACACTACAAAGGATGGGTTGGAAAAGTCTAGATAGTAATGGCTGGCTTTAGAGATAGCAGAGGATTGGGAGCAGTGTTAGAGCCTCATTATGTTCATGTACGTCAGTCTCTTCCTGCTGCCAAAAAACACAGAACAAACCCTTTTGGAGGGTGGAATTAATTGTGTGTATGTGTTAATGTGTGTATGTTCTGTGATGATGTGGTGTCCTCCAGCCTGAGTGTGTGTGTATGTGTTAATGTGTGTGTGTTCTGTGATGATGTGGTGTACTCCAGCCTGAGTGTGTGTGTATGTGTTAATGTGCGTTTGTTCTGTGATGATGTGGTGTCCTCCAGCCTGAGTGTGTGTGTGTTAATGTGTGTGTGTTCTGTGATGATGTGGTGTATTCCAGCCTGAGTGTGTGTGTGTGTGTGTGTTTTTGTGACGATTGAGTGGTGTACTCCAGCCTGCCTCGTCGTCGCCATGGGATTATCCTCTAAGCGGTTTCCACAACATTATTTCATTTTTCTGAAGTGTGTGTGTGTCTGTGTGTGTCCGGCCTCCGCTGCCACAGTCCACACACTCACGCATGTGCGTGGGCAAACACACACACACACCCATGTAAACACGCACACACACACACGTTACAACAAGCCAACCGGCCATGCAAACAAATGATGAAAGTATAAATGCAATCCCATTTAAATTGTGGAATCTGGGCTGGGTGAAATCCCAAATGAAAACACAGCAGGCGTTGACCTAGACAGCTCTTTTAAAGCTCTCATCTGTTGTTGCTTATTTTAGGACGTTGTCTAAATCACAGCCAGCCGTGGTTGTGTGTGTGTGTGTGTGTGTGTATGTGTGTGTGCGTATGTGTGTGTTTACAGTGTAAAAAAAAAATCCTCACCAAAAGCGAGCAGGTTCTTACTAGTGCCTATTAAAATGAGATTGATGCCCAAACCTTGTTTTATTTGTGTGTCACAACATTGTCAAATGGTGGTGTCGTTAAAAACAACCTTCTCACAACCTATTTCAACGTTGTGACAACTTCATTTGTTAGTAGGGGCGAATATTATTTATAGGTACGAGCATTGGGATGATAATTCAATTCAATGATATAGCAGTTAATCATCAACCTGGGTTGTATTCGCCACGCACCAAACGGGCGAAAAATGGGCGAAACAGGGATGGACAACCTGAATTTGTCCAATAGGAAGCTTGTTTTTGTTTTCTGTTGCATAACCTTTTGTTACGGTGTATCCTCATGAATTATGACCCTGATGTAGCCTACCACCAGACATCTCAGACAGAATGACTTTGCAGTATCACGTTCAGTATGTGGATTGACATGCAGCATAGGATAGTGCTGGCGGGACTTCTCCATCCATTTAAGGACAGATAAGTCTGCAGCTAAATCGTGTTTTCTGCCTTGGTAATCACATGTTCTGGATATTGGCTTAAGCTGCTCAGATGATCAGTAGAGAAAGGCTGTGGGAGAAAAGGGTTACAGTGGATGCATCCAAAACAGCACCCTCTTCCCTATATAGTGCACAATGGGCCCTGAGTAATCAAATCAAATTGTATTTGTCACATGCGCAGGTGTAGACCTTACAGTGAAATGCTTACTTACAAGCACTTAACCAACAATGCAGTTTTAAGAAAATCACTAAAAAAGTAAGAGATAAGAATAACAAATAATTGAAGAGCAGCAATAAATAACAATAGCGGGGCTATATACAGGATGAACCGGTACAGAGTCAATGTGTCAATGTGCGGGGACACTGGTGTCGAGGTAATTGAGGTACTTATGTACATGTAGGCAGAGTTATTAAAGTGTCTATGCATAGATAATAACAGTGAATAGCAGCAGTGTGGGAGTGGGGGGGGGGGGGGGCAATGCAAATAGTCTCGGTAGCCGTTTGATTTGCTGTTCAGGAGTCTTATGGCTTGGGGGTAGAACCTGTTTAGAAGCATCTTGGACCTAGACTTGGCGCTCAGGTACCGCTTGCCGTGCGGTAGCAGAGAGAACAGTCTATGACTAGGATGGCTGGAGTCTTTGACAATTTTAGGGCCTTCCTCTGACATCGCCTGGTATAGATGTCCTAGATGGCAGGAAGCTTGGCCCCGGAGATGTACTGGGCCGTACGCAATACCCTCTCTAGTGCCTTGCGACCGGAGGCTGAGCAGTTGCCACACCAGGCAGTGATGCAACCCGTCAGGATGCTCTCGATGGTGCATCTGTAAAACATTTTTGAGGATCTGAGGACCCATGACAAATCTTTTCAGTCTCCTGAGGGGGAATAGGTTCTGTCGTGCCCTCTTCACAACTGTCTTGGTGAGCTTGGACCATGTTTGTTTGTTGGTGATGTGAACACCAAGGAAGTTGAAGCTCTCAACCTGCTCCACTGCAGCCCCATCGATGAGAATGGGGGCATGCTCGGTCCTCCTTTTCCTGTAGTCCACAATCATCTCCTTTGTCTTGATCACGTTTAGGGAGAGGTTGTTGTCCTTGAACCACAAGTTCAGGTCTTCCCTATAGGCTGTCTCATCGTTGTCGGTGATCAGGCCTACTACTGTTGTGTCATCAGCAAACTTAATGATGGTGTTGGAGTCATGCCGCCGTGCAGTCATGAGTGAACAGGGAGTACAGGAGGGAACTGAGAGCGCAACCCTGAGGGGCCCCTATGTTGAGGATCAGCGTGGTGGATGTGTTGCTACCTACCCTTACCACCTGGGGGTTGCCTGTCAGGAAGTCCAGGATCCAGTTGCAGAGGGAGGTGTTTAGTCCCAGGGTCCTTAGCTTAGTGATGAACTTTGAGGGCACTATGGTGTTGAACGCTGAGCTGTAAGTCAATGAATAGCATTCTCACATAGGTGTTCTTTTTGTCCAGGTGGGAAAGGGCAGTGTGGAGTGCAATATAAATTCCATTATCTGTGGATCTGTTGGTGCGGAGTGCAAATTGGAGTGGGTCAAGGGTTTCTGGGATAATGGTGTTGATGTGAGCAATGACCAGCCGTTCAAAGCATTTCATGGCTCAGACGTGAGTGCAGATTATCTTAGTGTTTTTGGGCACAGGGACTATGGTGGTCTGCTTGAATCATGTTGGTATTACAGACTCAGACAGGGAGAGGTTGAAAATGTTAATGAAGACACTTGCAATTGGTCAGTGCATGCTCAGAGTACACGTCCCGGTAATCCGTCTGGCCCAGCGGCCTTGTGAATGTTGACCTGTTTAAAGGTCTTACTCACATCGGCTGCGGAGAGCGTGATCACACAGTCTTTTTACTTGCCTCGAAGCGAGCATAGAAGTTATTTAGCTCGTCTGGTAGGCTCGTGTCACTGGGCAGCTCTCGGCTGTGCTTCCCTTTGTAGTCTGTAATAGTTTGCAAGCACTGCCACATCTGACGAGCGTCGGAGCCGGTGTTGTCCGATTCGATCTTAGTCCTGTATTGACGTTTTGCCTGTTTGATGGTTCGTTGGATGGCATAGTGGAATTTCTTATAAACTTCCAGGTTAGAGTCCTGCTCCTTGAAAGCAGCAGCTCTATACTTTAGCTCAGTGCGAAGAATCCTGGAACATATTCCAGTCTGTATTAGCAAAACAGTCCTGTAGTTTAGCATCTGCTTCATCTGACCACTTTTTTATAGACAGTCACTGGTGCTTCCTGCTTTAATTTTTGTTTGTAAGCAGGAATCAGGGGGATAGAGTTATGGTCATATTTACCAAATGGAGGGCGAGGGAAAGCTTTGTACGCGTCTCTGTGTGTGGAATTAAGGTGGTCTAGAAAACAATTTAAGAACAGCGCGAAAAAACAAACAAAATAGCATGGTTGGTTAAGCCGATAAGACGGCAGCCCTATCCTCCGGCACCATCTTACTCGTCAGTGAATGCACTACAACGGAAATAGGGTGCCATTTGGGACACAGAGAGTGTGTGAAGCCCTAGTGCCAATGGGAGATTGGTAATGTAGACTGTCTGGCAGTAGTCACAGAGGGACAGGATTTAATAGGTTGAGGCGAGGTTTCTGACAATACTCTGTAGGTGTGAAAAGTGTTTTTCACTCCCGTCTCCTCTCTCTCTCTCTCTCTCTCTCTCTCTCTCTCTTTCTCCCTTATACCTCCCTCCCTCCCGTGCAAAGGGGAAGCCTGTGGTTCAGCACCTCTCTCTCTCTCTCTTCCTCTCCCTCTCTGTGACCTTGGGATATACTCCGCTTTGACTTGAGCTCTAAATATAGCAGCAGACCAATACCTCCCCTCCTGTTTACCCCCGATACCTTTCCCCTGCATTCATACACACACATGTCCTTCATTTAGCAGACGCTCTTATCCAGAGCAACTTACAGGAGCAATTAGGGTTAAGTACCTTGCTCAAGGGAACATCAACAGATTTTTCACCTAGTCGGCTCTGGGAGTCGAAACCAGTGACCTAGAGTATTGCTTTATTTATGGATGCTCTTATTGTATTTTGGGGGTCCAAGGTGAGCTCTATTGTAAAGATATACAGTACTGACTGACTGGCTGGTGGAATCAATTTTTCTGTGCATATTGAGACAACTATTTTACAATCTGTACAATACTGTATTGGTTGTTGAGAAAACATCCATTAGATTGAAGTCGTATTGCTGCCCTAAAATGTCTATAGTGCAGTGACAGAACAATTACTGGCCTCTGTGTGTGTGTGTGTGCGTGTGTGTGTGTGTGTGTGTGTGTGTGTGTGTGTGTGTGTGTGTGTGTGTGTGTGCGTGTGTGTGTGTGTGTGCTCCTCTCTCTCTCTAGACTCCACGCTGAGTCGGTCAGGGAAAAGTACCAGGATGTTTCTCTCTCTTCCTAATTGGTCGACAGTGTTGAATCACCTGTCTGAGGAGTAGCACCATCACAAAGCCTTTTTTCAGAACACACACACACACACACACACACACACAGAGTGGATTAGAGAGAGCGAGTGTGTTGTCACTCTTCCTCTCTCCTCTTCTTCCTCGCAAGTCTGCCAAAAGATGTCACACTCACAAGCTACGTTCATGTGTGAACAAATCTGTAGCTGATAGTTACAGAAAATCCAACATTTAGTCACTGATTCTGTATTTGGAGATATGGGAGTATTAGGCAGACAGTTTTCACATGGATTAGTATAATCAGAAAGTATTGTTCTTAACATATACCTTACCTCTTGCACTTCGGAGATGTAGCTATTTAACAGAGCTGGTTTGGAACTACGCACACTCGTGTGCCGAGTAACCTTGCCTAAGACCTGAAGACTCAGAGGGCTAACATCAGAGGACCAACATAATCTCATGGTACCCAGGAGACCGGGTTTGAATTACGGTCTTTCATTTTCTATTTGTTTGTGTTCACGTCCAGGACACATAACCTTATAGCAACAACCGACGTACCTTCGGAGCACACATTATAGCAACAACCGACGTACCTTCGGAGCACACATTATAGCAACAACCGACGTACCTTCGGAGCACACATTATAGCAACAACCGACGTACCTTCGGAGCACACATTATAGCAACAACCGACGTACCTTCTGAGCACACATTATAGCAACAACCGACGTACCTTCGGAGCACACATTATAGCAAGAGTGTTGTTAAACATTTTGCTGATAACCCTCATTACCTTAATGTCTGCTCCCTTTGGACAACTGTGTGTGCGCGCATGCATGCGTTCATGACAATGTGTATGTGTGTTTAACACAGAGATGTTTAGCAGATTACTACTAATATTAAACTAAAAATATATATTTTGGGTGTCGTTCTCACAGATAAACGGTTTCCACTTTTTGAGGCGAACCATTTTATTTTGGCACTTCAGTGTGAAAATGACATGGAGAGTTGAATTGTAGCTGAACTATATTGAAGAGTAAGTCCAGATATTGTGATCTTTACAGATTAAAACCAGGCATTTCTTAGTTAAAGGCCTCAACTGTCACCTTCACACCCCTGCCCTGTGGTCAGTAGTGGAAGGGACCAACTCCAAGCATTTGCTCCGAGGCCTCATCGCAAGCTCCTGAGATATGTGACAACTGTTCCAGAGTCAGGCCTGGGCCGTTGACACGCAATCTCATTCCAGTGACAGAGAGAATAGACTGTCAGGGTCCTCCCCTGGTCTTCTCTCTCCCCCGGTGTGCCGTGCCAATGAGAGATGGACCAGTGGGCTGAGACAAATCAGATCTAAACCTAACGGCAGACATGACGGAGGGGGGGGGGGTTTGAGAGAGGGGAGAGAGGGGGAGAGAGGGGAGAGAGGAGGGAGAGAGGGGAGAGAGGATGAAGAGAGGAGAGAGAGGAGGGAGAGAGGGGAGAGAGGATGAAGAGAGGAGGGAGAGAGGGGAGAGAGGATGAAGAGAGGAGGGAGAGAGGATGAAGAGAGGAGAGAGAGGAGGGAGAGAGGGAGAGAGGATGAAGAGAGGAGGGAGAGAGGATGGAGAGAGGATGAAGAGAGGAGGGAGAGAGGGGAGAGAGGATGAAGAGAGGAGAGAGAGAGGGGAGAGAGGATGAAGAGAGGAGGGAGAGAGGATGGAGAGAGGATGAAGAGAGGGGAGAGAGGATGAAGAGAGGAGGGAGAGAGGATGAAGAGAGGAGGGAGAGTGGATGGAGAGAGGATGAAGAGAGGGGAGAGAGGATGGAGAGAGGATGAAGAGAGGGGAGAGAGTATGCAGAGAGGATGAAGAGAGGAGGGAGAGAGGGGAGAGAGGATGAAGAGAGGAGGGAGAGAGGATGAAGAGAGGAGGGAGAGTGGATGGAGAGAGGGGAGAGAGGATGAAGAGAGGAGAGAGAGGAGGGAGAGAGGGGAGAGAGGATGAAGAGAGGAGGGAGAGAGGATGGAGAGAGGATGAAGAGAGGGGAGAGAGAGGAGGGAGAGAGGATGAAGAGAGGAGGGAGAGTGGATGGAGAGAGGATGAAGAGAGGGGAGAGAGGATAGAGAGAGGGGAGAGAGGATGAAGAGAGGAGGGAGAGAGGATGAAGAGAGGATGAAGAGAGGAGGGAGAGAGGATGGAGAGAGGAGGGAGAGAGGATGAAGAGAGGAGGGAGAGAGGATGAAGAGAGGAGGGAGAGTGGATGGAGAGAGGATGAAGAGAGGGGAGAGAGGAGGGAGAGAGGATGAAGAGAGGAGGGAGAGTGGATGGAGAGAGGATGGAGAGAGGGGAGAGAGGAGGGAGAGAGGATGAAGAGAGGAGGGAGAGAGGATGAAGAGAGGAGGGAGAGTGCATGGAGAGAGGATGAAGAGAGGGGAGAGAGGATGAAGAGAGGAGGGAGAGAGGATGAAGAGAGGAGGGAGAGTGGATGGAGAGAGGGGAGAGAGGATGAAGAGAGGAGGGAGAGAGGATGAAGAGAGGAGGGAGAGAGGATGAAGAGAGGAGGGAGAGAGGATGAAGAGAGGAGGGAGAGTGGATGGAGAGAGGGGAGAGAGGATGAAGAGAGGAGGGAGAGAGGATGAAGAGAGGAGGGAGAGAGGATGAAGAGAGGAGGGAGAGAGGATGGAGAGAGGATGAAGAGAGGAGGGAGAGAGGGGAGAGAGGATGAAGAGAGGAGGGAGAGAGGATGAAGAGAGGAGGGAGAGAGGAGGGAGAGAGGATGAAGAGAGGAGGGAGAGAGGATGAAGAGAGGAGGGAGAGAGGATGAAGAGAGGAGGGAGAGAGGATGAAGAGAGGAGGGAGAGAGGAGGGAGAGATGATGAAGAGAGGAGGGAGAGAGGATGAAGAGAGGAGGGAGATAGGATGAAGAGAGGAGGGAGAGAGGATGAAGAGAGTAGGGAGAGAGGATGAAGAGAGGAGGGAGAGAGGAGGGAGAGAGGATGAAGAGAGGAGGGAGAGAGGATGAAGAGAGGAGGGAGAGTGGATGGAGAGAGGATGGAGAGAGGATGAAGAGAGGAGGGAGAGAGGATGAAGAGAGGAGGGAGAAAGGATGAAGAGAGGAGGGAGAGTGGATGGAGAGAGGATGGAGAGAGGATGAAGAGAGGAGGGAGAGAGGATGAAGAGAGGAGGGAGAGTGGATGGAGAGAGGATGAAGAGAGGAGGGAGAGAGGATGAAGAGAGGAGGGAGAGTGGATGGAGAGAGGATAGAGAGAGGATGAAGAGAGGAGGGAGAGAGGATGAAGAGAGGAGGGAGAGTGGATGGAGAGAGGATGGAGAGAGGATGAAGAGAGGAGGGAGAGAGGATGAAGAGAGGAGGGAGAGTGGATGGAGAGAGGGGAGAGAGGGGAGAGAGGATAGAGAGAGGATGAAGAGAGGATGGAGAGAGGATGAAGAGAGGAGGGAGAGTGGATGGAGAGAGGGGAGATACAGGCATCAATTCCAGAGGAGAAATTACCTCGAGGAAAATGTACATTTTTTCATCTTTTGAAGACCTGGAGGTGACCTTGACTTGATGTTTTAGAGAAAGTAGTTTTTGTCATTTCTGGTAGATGGATTCAGTTCAAAGCAGTTCAATTCATACGATCTTGAACATTGCTCATCTTGGATGTTATTACCAGGTTGTGACAGTTTGTGTCATTCCTGGTGGGCAAGAAGTAGTTGAACTAATGTCAACCTGAATGTCATCCATCTTGGAAGAGACGTTCACAACGAGTATCTGAACTCACCTTGCTTTCACATTCTCTGTTGCTAGCCAACTGGCTTCCGCTGCTGTTAACAATGCTATCTTGACGAGCATCTATTTACAGTATGTTATCTAACAGTTTGATCAATGATCAAGGGACACCTCCCAGAGTTATATTGTCTCCAGTAACAACATCTATCTGGTCTCACCAAAGTCAGATACCATCTATCACAACAGAACAGGGATGGGAAGAGAGATAACACATCATTAAAGGTACAGTATGGGATCTGGGAATCTGTTCCTTATTTCAATTCAGGGCTGCCGTTTTGTTGTTTTTTAAAATCCCAGAATGTAGCTTTAAGATATGTAGGATGTCAAAGCTAAGCCGACCACATTATTCAACATTTTTATCACACCCCCTCAATGTAGTTTCTAATCTTTTCAGTGCCTGGGGCATTCATTATCTGTTTGTTTTAATGCTTTCTATGTTTCAGACAAGATGGTATGTATAGTTGAAGTCGGAAGTTTACATACACCTTAGCCAAATACACTTAAACTCAGTTTTTCACAATTCCTGACATTTAATCCTAGTAAAAAGTCCCTGTCTTAGGTCAGTTTGGATCACCACTTTATTTTAAGAATGTGAAATGTCAGAATAATAGTGATTTATTTCAGCTTTTATTTCTTTCATCACATTCCCAGTGGGCCAAAAGTTTACATACACCCAATTACTATTTGGTAGCATTGCTTTTAAATTGTTTAACTTGGGTCAAACGTTTCAGGTAGCCTTCCACAAGCTTCCCATAATAAGTTGGGTGAATTTGGTCCCATTCCTCCTGACGGAGGCGGCAGGGTAGCCTAGTGGTTAGTGGCGTTGGACTAGTAACCGGAAGGTTGCAAGTTCAAATCCCTGATCTGACAAGGTACAAATCTGTCATTCTGCCCCTGAACAGGCAGTTAACCCACTGTTCCTAGGCCGTCATTGAAAATAAGAATTTGTTCTTAACTGACTTGCCTAGTTAAATAAAGAAAAACAAATAAAGAGCTGGTGTAACTGAGTCAGGTTTGTAGGCCTCCTTGCTCGCACATGCTTTTTCAGTTCTGCCCACAAATATTCTATGGGATTGAGGTCAGGGCTTTGTGATGGCCACTCCAATACCTTGACTAGGTTGTCCTTAAGCCATTTTGCCACAACTTTGGAAGTATGCTTGGGGTCAATGTCCATTTGGAAGACCCATTTGCGACCAAGCTTTATCTTCCTGACTGATGTCTTGAGATGTTGCTTCAATATAGCCACATAATTTTCCACCCTCATGATGCCATTTGTTTTGTGAAGTACACCAGTCCCTCCTGCAGCAAAGCACCCCCACAACATGATGCTGCCACTCTCGTGCTTCATGGTTGGGATGGTGTTCTTCAGCTTGCAAGCCTCCCCCTTTTTCCTCCAAACAGAACGATGGTCATTATGGCCAAACAGTTCTATTTTTGTTTCATCAGACCAGAGGACATTTCTCCAAAAAGTACAATCTTTGTTCCCATGTGCAGATGCAAAACGTAGTCTGGCTTTTTTATGGCGGTTTTGGAGCAGTGGCTTCTTCCTTGCTGAGCGGCCTTTCAGGTTATGTCAATAAAGGACTCGTTTTACTGTGGATATAGATACTTTTGTACCTGTTTCCTCCAGCATCCTCACAAGGTCCTTTGCGTTGTTCTGGGATTGATTTGCACTTTTCGCACCAAAGTTCATTCATCTCTAGGAGACAGAACACGTCTCCTTCCTGAGCGGTATGATGGCTGGGTGGTCCCATGGTGTTTATACTTGCATACTATTGTTTGTACAGATGAACGTTGGAAATTGCTCCCATGGATGAGCTAGACTTGTGGAGGTCTACAATTTTTTTTCTGAGGTCTTGGCTGATTTCTTTTGATTTCCCCGTAATGTCAAGCAAAGAGGCACTGAGTTTGAAGGTAGGCCTTGAAATACATCCACAGGTACACCTCCAATTGATTCAAATGATGTCAATTAGCCTATCGGCTTCTAAAGCCAAGACATAATTTTCTGGAATTTTCCAAGCTGTTTAAAGGCACAGTCAACTTAGTGTATGTAAACTTCTGACCCACTGGAATTGTGATACAGTGAATTATAAGTGAAATAATCTGTCTGTAAACAATTGTTGGAAAAATTACTTGTGTCATGCACAAAGTAGATGTCCTAACCGACTTGCCAAAACTAAAGTTTGTTAACAAGAAATTTGTGGAGTGGTTGAAAATGAGTTTTAATGACTCCAACCTAAGTGTATGTAAACTTCCGACTTCAACTGTATGTGCTCATCCTTTGATCGGGATGAATCTGTGATGTGTCTGAGCCAAATGCCTGTAAGCATAATAATTATGTATATTTTCACTGGAAAATGGATAATCACGTTTGTTACTTATACTTGACATCGGAATGATTGGCATCAAGGTCAAACGCCTGATTTCCTGTGTATAGCTGTAGCATACTGTCTGCTTCTCTGTACTGTAGAGAGATTTCTTCCTCTTGATAGGACACCATTACCAGCAGCAGCCTGCAGATAATGGCTACTGTATCTCATTATCCCCCATTGCTAGAGCCCAACTCGCTATTTTCCTCTCCTATGCACGGTTACAGCCAAATAACATTTCATTATGGTTTTGGTCTTGGCTCTAAGCGGAACGTTCGCTGCAGGTGAAACATATAATTGCGAGTGTTTCTTGCTCGACTTTTAGTCAAGAAAATGCTGGCGTGACTTCTGAGGCTCTGATTGGTCTGTCTTTCCAAGGGGAGGTCATGGATACATGACCTTGGTGCTGAGGTTGAGGGATTTTCTGCAGTGCTGTTGTTCAATTGGCGTTTGTCAAGAAGCGTGTGCGCATGTCCACATGCAAGTGTGTGTGTCTTCGTCTGTCCGTGTGTGTGTTGAACTGGCATTCATCAAGAGTACTCCCTAGTTGAGTTGTGTAATCCCCCTCCTGCCTCTTCTCCCAGCGCTGAGATAGGAGTGTGAATCTCACCTCGGCTGCACAGTGTTAGAAGTGCCCTCGTTGATCACAGTGAGAATGAGATGCTATGGGAAAGACAGGGACGAGGTGCTATCTCTGAAAGACATAGATGTTACACGGGAAGGAGATGTCTTCTGTATCTACTAACGGCATAGATGCCGCCATTATGACATCATCACCACATCTGTCTGCATTGTGTTCATCAGAAGAATGTCTTTGGTTTTTTTGATGAAGTGTTTTCTGTCTTTAAAGCGTTTCTTTGGTAGATTACACAAGACTGGCCCTTTGCCTACTATTCCCATATGAAATAGAACAAAAGCTTTAGATTGAAGGGAAATACATTGATGCAACAGCTACTGAAGAACTGCATGAGATAGAGAGGGCAAAATAAGAGTAAACGATTGATCTCCTAAGGAAGTGGATAACCAAGGTATTGAGTTGAGACTGCGTGTGTGCGCCCGCACGTGTGTGTGTGTGTGTGTGTGTGTGTGTGTGAGATTTGTTGAGAGAAACTCATTAAAGTTAGACCCTGGGCACTAGAAGAAGCGGTGGTGGAGTGGTGCATTGTGGGATGCTCGGAGGCTAACGTTGGGGTAACACTGTCGTCAACAGTGGGGAGAGGTTGCCAATAACGTGGTCCCTTCCTTGTTTATAATTTATCACCAATGAGAGGTTACCGTGGGCTACTGTGTTTGTCTCCGAAACTAGGACAACAGCAGTTTATCTTACAAATGTACGCTTCAATATTTAATGTGCCTTTTGAGAGTCATTTCCGAAACATGCCTCCTGTACAACTAAGAAGGAAGTGACCATTTTTGAATACAGGGTCGTATTCCTTACGGCACTCAACGAAAACGTTCTGAGACGGAAAACAAAAAAGAGCATTTCTTATTGGATTCTTAACAAGCATTCTTAATGAGCATTACTTATAAGTCCAAGCAGACCCTCCCTGTGATAGTCTGTTTTCGTCCGTTTGGTGCCTAATGAATACAACCCAGAGTGACCATGAAGTGACCATCTTTGAAGGCACAGGGTTATAGCCTATATTAAGCCATGAAATGAGGCAACAGATTAGCACAATTAGTTGATGCTGATACAGTAATACAACTACATTGGAATCTGTGAGCTCCCTCTGACACCCGACACTCAGTTCTATTTATAACTATTTCATTTATTCAGAATAAATTAGAGGTTCTTCTCTCCACTCGAGTGGAGTGGAGGATCTCGGCAGATTTACCAGGCGTGAAGGAATACTGTTTACTGTGTGTGTGTTTATCTTCCCCTACAACCCCCCCCCCCCCCCCCCCCCCAGTAAAGATTCAACATTCATATGATCACTGTAAAAATAGGTCCTAAACTGTAATCCGCACGATATGGCGTCTGCACCATGAGTGTGTGCGTCAGTGTGTGTGCATCTATTGATGTCTGTGTGTCTCAGTATGTCTCTTGATTGGAGGCAGTGATAAGTACAACTGAGATCAGAGGAGCAGCAGAACTGAAGAGAGGCAGGTATCTAACACACAAACACACATACACACAGACCATTCTGCTGTAATCTGCACGATATGGTTTCTGTACCATGTGTGTGTATGATGTGTGTGGTGTGTGTATGATGTGTGTGGTGTGTGGGTGCGATTTGTTGGGAGAAACTCATTCAATTTAGACTCTGGGCACTAGAAGAAGCAGTAGTTGTCACGATCGCCGTCGTCATGGAAATGACCGGACCAAGGTGCAGCATGGTGAGCGCACATTTCTTTTATTGGTAAATGTCACCAACAAAACAAAGAACAAGGACACGACCGTGAAGCTTACTTAGGCTATAATGCCACTAACAAAGACAACTACCCACAATAACAAAAGGAAAAAAGGCTGCTTAAGTATGATTCCCAATCAGAGACAACGATAGACAGCTGTCCCTGATTGAGAACCATACCCGGCCAAAACATAGAAACACAGAACATAGAGTTTCCCACCCTAATCACACCCTGACCAACCAAACATAGAGAATAAAAAGATCTCTACGGTCAGGGCGTGACAGTAGTGTAGTGGTGCATTGTGGGATGCCCGGAGGCTAACGTTGGGGTAACATTGTCATTAACAGTGGGGAGAGGTTGCCAATAACGTGGCCCCTCCCTTGTTTATAATTTATCACCAATGAGAGGTTACCATGGGCTACTCTGTGTGTGCGTGTGTGTGTGTGTGTGTGCGTGTGTGCGTGTGCATCTTTTGATGTCTCTCTGTCTCAGTCTGTGGTTCTTGATTGGAGTCAGTGATAAAGTAGACACACGTGTACACACACACACACACACACACACACACACACACACACACACACACACAGACACACACACACACACACACACAGCCCCAGGCATGGTCAACCTCATTAGCCAGCTCCACTCTGGTGAGTTCCACGCTCCAATCACCCACAGTCAAGCTTCCGCAGCCCAGACTGTGTGTGTGTGTGTGTGTGAGTGTGTGTGTGTGTACAGCCGGATACGGAGTCCTGGGCTTAGCAGCAGACAGCCGACAGGTCCTTAAGAAACCAAACTGTGGAATTCACTATCATTCAGCTCTCCTGTCACACAATTGAACTGTGCTATGGCATAAAGATAACATCTTTACTGTATGCTGTAACACAATAGAGTATCTTACATTACTAACATATACATTACATACAGAACAGTAGATGTCATGTTTAGCATTCAGCCCTCCAGCTATGCAATGCACTGTAACTGGCCTTCATCCTATGAGTACTAACCTGAAACAACACACAACACCACTGCTGCAGAGAGAGAGAGAGAGAAAGAGAGGAGAGGAGAGAGAGGGGGAGAGAGGGAGAGAGAGAGAGACAGAGAGGAGAGGGAGAGAGAGAGAGAGAGAGAGACAGAGAGAGAGAGAGAGACAGAGAGGAGAGGGAGAGAGAGAGAGAGACAGAGAGAGAGACAGAGAGAGAGAGAGAGAAAGAGAGGAGAGGAGAGAGAGGGGGAGAGAGGGAGAGAGAGAGAGACAGAGAGGAGAGGGAGAGAGAGAGAGAGAGAGAGACAGAGAGAGAGAGACAGAGAGAGAGAGAGAGACAGAGAGGAGAGGGAGAGGGAGAGAGAGAGAGAGACAGAGAGAGAGAGACAGAGAGAGAGAGAGAGAAAGAGAGGAGAGGAGAGAGAGGGGGAGAGAGGGAGAGAGAGAGAGACAGAGAGGAGAGGGAGAGAGAGAGAGAGAGAGAGACAGAGAGAGAGAGAGAGACAGAGAGGAGAGAAGGAGAGAGGGCTGGATTGCTACTCCACAAAGTTATGTGAAGGAGATTCTAGCTTCCTGGAATCACTCTCTCATTCTCATCTGCATATGTTAACACATTTGGATGCCCTGAACAATACATACAGTACCCTACAGTACAGAGACAGAGAGGATAGAGAGAGAGAGCGAGACAGAGAGGATAGAGACGAAGAGAGAGCGGAGAGAGAGAGCGAGACAGAGAGGAGCGAGAGAGAAGAGTGAGAGAGACAGAGAGGAAAAAGAGAGACAGAGAGGAGAGAGAGAGAGACAGAGAGAGAGGAGAGGCGAGACAGAGAAGAGAGAGAGAGACAGAGAGGACAGAGAGAGAGAGACAGAGAGGACAGAGAGAGAGAGAGACAGAGAGGAGAGAGGGCTGGATTGCTACTCCACAACGTTATGTGAAGGAGATTCTAGCTTCCTGGAATCACTCTCTCATTCTCATCTGCATATGTAACACATTTGGATGCCCTGAACAATACATACAGTACCCTACAGTACAGAGACAGAGAGGATAGAGAGAGAGAGCGAGACAGAGAGGATAGAGACGAAGAGAGAGCGGAGAGAGAGAGCGAGACAGAGAGGAGCGAGAGAGAAGAGTGAGAGAGACAGAGAGGAAAAAGAGAGACAGAGAGGAGAGAGAGAGAGACAGAGAGAGAGGAGAGGCGAGAGAGAGAGAGAGAGAGAGAGAGACAGAGAGGAGAGAGAGAGGGAGAGAGAGAGAGAGAGAGAGACAGAGAGAGAGAGAGACAGAGAAGAGAGAGAGAGACAGAGTGGACAGAGAGAGAGAGAGAGAGAGAGAGAGGACAGAGAGAGAGAGAGACAGAGAGGAGAGAAGGAGAGAGGGCTGGATTGCTACTCCACAACGTTATGTGAAGGAGATTCTAGCTTCCTGGAATCACTCTCTCATTCTCATCTGCATATGTAACACATTTGGATGCCCTGAACAATACATACAGTACCCTACAGTACAGAGACAGAGAGGATAGAGAGAGACAGAGAGGAGAGAGAGAGAGACAGAGAGAGAGGAGAGGCGAGAGAAAGAGACAGAGAGAGAGAGAGAGAGAGAGAGAGAGAGACAGAGAGAGAGACAGAGACAGAGACACACACAGAGAGAGAGAGAGAGAGAGAGAGAGAGAGAGAGAGAGAGAGGGCTGGATTGCTACTCCACAGCGTTATGTAAAGGAGATAATTCTAGCTTCCTGGAATCACTCTCTCGTTCTCATCTGCAAATGTAACACATTTGGATGCCCTGAACAATACATACAGTACCCTACAGTACAGTACATAGATGCAGATGCATTTCTCCTACACGATGCCCCAAGGCATCAGTGTTCTTTTTCAGCTCGTACTCCTTTTCCCCTGGTAATGTAGCTGGACAGTTCATGTACTGTATAGGTTACATTATAACCTATATTCAGCCTAGTGATGCTGTAGTGACATTTTAGTCATGGTAGATGTTCAGCAGTTGGTAGAGCATACGCTTGTAGCGCCAGTGTAGTGGGTTCGATTCCCGGGAACACCCATACTTAAAATGTATCCAGGCATGACTAAAGCGTCTAGTAATTGGCATATATTATATGTAACTGTGTCTGCCTAAGGGGCAGACTGACTTACTGATAGACAGACTGACCGCTAGCTAAGCGGAAGGTCACTGATCTACAGTTCATCTCAACATGTCTCACCCGCGCCCCTAAATAATTAACAAAGCCGATTTTTAGGAGATCTGAGGGTCGTAAATGACCTTGCGTTGATCTGGTTCACTTGTTTATTTGGATCCCCATTGGCTCTTGCAGAAGCAGATGCTACTCTCTAACACAAAACAGGACAAGTAGCAGAACACTGATACACTGATTTAAAAGACAGTGATATGCAAACAATACAACAACAAAAATATTACAGGCAATATAACTAAGCAACGAATGTGTGTGTTAGAGTGTTTCACGGTCCCCAGTAGTTCCATGAGATGAATGATAAGAAACAAGGTTTTGAAGTGTCTGTCCTGTATCTAGGATATGTAAGAAAGCTCAGGATTTAGCGTCTTTTTTTGGGTAGGCACAAAACTACTTCTATACTTCCATTTGGTCTTTTAAACGTTATGGGTTACATTCAGACCAGTCCTGTGACACTGTGGGGGTCGTAGAGCAAAACGGAGAACACCGTTGTGTTCGTGAGAATCGCTTTCGGATGCTACAAACAGAAGTTGGCACATTGACGGTACTGACTTCAGACGAGTCCCGTGACACGTGTGGGGGGGCCGTTGAGCAGAATGGACGCTACAGACACCGCTGTAGCTCGGCCACCTTCCCCCACAAATGCGGACGGCCGCCATCGGCCGATGCAGTGGATTGAGACACAGCCCATGCAAAAATGATATCTCTAGTTTAAACTGAAGGATTTTGAATGGGATTTTTAGTATTATGTTACTTAGATTGACACACCGGTGAGTAATAGGAGATGGAAGGGAGTTCCATGTGATCATGGCTCTGTATAATACTGTGCGTTGCCCGGGAATTTGTTTTGGATTTAGGGACTGTGAAGAGACCCCTGATGGCAGGTCTTGTGGGGTATGTATGAGTGTCCGAGATGAATGTTATTTGATCATGCAGACAATCTCGAATTTTCGTCACAGTACTTATTTCTCATGAAAACTAGAAGACATGCAGTTAGTCTCTCGTCAACCGTCAACCGGGAAAGACTATTATGCATGTTGATGATGTTAGTTCTGTGTGTGTAGTTAAGGGCAAGGCGTTCTGCTTTGCTTTGTACCAGCTGCAGCTTTGCTAGGTCTTTCTTTGCTGCACCTGACCATGTTACCGGACAGTAATCAAGATGAACCGTTATTTAAATGAATGAAATGATGGGACAAGACCAGAGCCTTAACAACTACAGTTGATTTTTGTGTAAAAAAAAAATGCAGAACTTCTGCAGACGAGAACGTCTTCAATAACAGACGTCTCAACTACTTTGTCAATTTGACGTGACCATGATAACTGACTGTCTGGTGTCATACCTAGGAGTTTAACTTCCTCAACGTGACCATGATAACTGACCGTCCAGTGTCATACCTAGGAGTTTAACTTCCTCAACTTGACCATGATAACTGACCGTCCAGTGTCATACCTAGGAGTTTAACTTCCTCAACGTGACCATGATAACTGACCGTCCAGTGTCATACCTAGGAGTTTAACTTCCTCAACTTGACCATGATAACTGACTGTCTGGTGTCATACCTAGGAGTTTAACTTCCTCAACGTGACCATGATAACTGACCGTCTGGTGTCATACCTAGGAGTTTAACTTCCTCAACGTGACCATGATAACTGACTGTCTGGTGTGATACCTAGGAGTTTAACTTCCTCAACGTGACCATGATAACTGACCGTCTGGTGTCATACCTAGGAGTTTAACTTCCTCAACGTGACCATGATAACTGACCATCCAGTGTCATACCTAGGAGTTTAACTTTCTCAATTTGACCAAGATAACTGACCATCCAGTGTCATACCTAGGAGTTTAACTTCCTCAACGTGACCATGATAACTGACCGTCTGGTGTCATACCTAGGAGTTTAACTTCCTCAACGTGACCATGATAACTGACTGTTTGGTGTCATACCTAGGAGTTTAACTTCCTCAACTTGACCATGATAACTGACCATCCAGTGTCATACATAGGAGTTTAACTTCCTCAACTTGACCATGATAACTGACTGTCTGGTGTCATACCTAGGAGTTTAACTTCCTCAACGTGACCATGATAACTGACTGTCTGGGGTCATACCTAGTTTAACTTCCTCAACTTGACCATGATAACTGACTGTCCAGTGTCATACCTAGGAGTTTAACTTCCTCAACTTGACCATGATAACTGACTGTCCAGTGTCATACCTAGTTTAACTTCCTCAACTTGACCATGATAACTGACTGTCTGGTGTCATACCTAGTTTAACTTCCTCAACTTGACCATGATAACTGACTGTCCAGTGTCATACCTAGGAGTTTAACTTCCTCAACTTGACCATGATAACTGACTGTCTGGTGTCATACCTAGGAGTTTAACTTCCTCAACGTGACCATGATAACTGACCGTCTGGTGTCATACCTAGGAGTTTAACTTCCTCAACGTGACCATGATAACTGACTGTCTGGTGTGATACCTAGGAGTTTAACTTCCTCAACGTGACCATGATAACTGACCGTCTGGTGTCATACCTAGGAGTTTAACTTCCTCAACGTGACCATGATAACTGACCATCCAGTGTCATACCTAGGAGTTTAACTTTCTCAACTTGACCAAGATAACTGACCATCCAGTGTCATACCTAGGAGTTTAACTTCCTCAACGTGACCATGATAACTGACCGTCTGGTGTCATACCTAGGAGTTTAACTTCCTCAACGTGACCATGATAACTGACCGTCCAGTGTCATACCTAGGAGTTTAACTTCCTCAACGTGACCATGATAACTGACCATCCAGTGTCATACCTAGGAGTTTAACTTCCTCAACGTGACCATGATAACTGACCGTCCAGTGTCATACCTAGGAGTTTAACTTCCTCAACGTGACCATGATAACTGACTGTTTGGTGTCATACCTAGGAGTTTAACTTTCTCAACTTGACCATGATAACTGACCGTCCAGTGTCATACCTAGGAGTTTAACTTCCTCAACTTGACCATGATAACTGACTGTCTGGTGTTATACCTAGGAGTTTAACTTCCTCAACTTGACCATGATAACTGACCATCCAGTGTCATACATAGGAGTTTAACTTCCTCAACTTGACCATGATAACTGACTGTCTGGTGTCATACCTAGGAGTTTAACTTCCTCAACTTGACCATGATAACTGACTGTCCAGTGTCATACCTAGTTTAACTTCCTCAACTTGACCATGATAACTGACTGTCTGGTGTCATACCTAGTTTAACTTCCTCAACTTGACCATGATAACTGACTGTCCAGTGTCATACCTAGGAGTTTAACTTCCTCAACTTCACCATGATAACTGACCGTCCAGTGTCATACCTAGGAGTTTAACTTCCTCAACGTGACCATGATAACTGACTGTCTGGTGTCATACCTAGTTTAACTTCCTCAACTTGACCATGATAACTGACCGTCCTGTGTCATACCTAGGAGTTTAACTTCCTCAACTTGACCATGATAACTGACCGTCCAGTGTCATACCTAGGAGTTTAACTTCCTCAACGTGACCATGATAACTGACTGTCTGGTGTCATACCTAGGAGTTTAACTTCCTCAACTTGACCATGATAACTGACTGTCTGGTGTCATACCTAGGAGTTTAACTTCCTCAACTTGACCATGATAACTGACCATCCAGTGTCATACATAGGAGTTTAACTTCCTCAACTTGACCATGATAACTGACTGTCTGGTGTCATACCTAGGAGTTTAACTTCCTCAACGTGACCATGATAACTGACTGTCTGGTGTCATACCTAGTTTAACTTCCTCAACTTGACCATGATAACTGACTGTCCAGTGTCATACCTAGGAGTTTAACTTCCTCAACTTGACCATGATAACTGACTGTCCAGTGTCATACCTAGTTTAACTTCCTCAACTTGACCATGATAACTGACTGTCTGGTGTCATACCTAGTTTAACTTCCTCAACTTGACCATGATAACTGACTGTCCAGTGTCATACCTAAGAGTTTAACTTCCTCAACTTGACCATGATAACTGACTGTCCAGTGTCATACCTAGGAGTTTAACTTCCTCAACTTGACCATGATAACTGACCGTCCAGTGTCATACCTAGGAGTTTAACTTCCTCAACGTGACCATGATAACTGACTGTCTGGTGTCATACCTAGTTTAACTTCCTCAACTTGACCATGATAACTGACCGTCCTGTGTCATACCTAGGAGTTTAACTTCCTCAACTTGACCATGATAACTGACCGTCCAGTGTCATACCTAGGAGTTTAACTTCCTCAACGTGACCATGATAACTGACTGTCTGGTGTCATACCTAGGAGTTTAACTTCCTCAACTTGACCATGATAACTGACTGTCTGGTGTCATACCTAGGAGTTTAACTTCCTCGACGTGACCATGATAACTGACCGTCCAGTGTTATACCTAGGAGTTTAACTTCCTCAACTTGACCATGATAACTGACTGTCTGGTGTCATACCTAGGAGTTTAACTTCCTCAACGTGACCATGATAACTGACCGTCTGGTGTCATACCTAGGAGTTTAACTTCCTCAACGTGACCATGATAACTGACCGTCTGGTGTCATACCTAGGAGTTTAACTTCCTCAACTTGACCATGATAACTGACCGTCCAGTGTCATACCTAGGAGTTTAACTCCCTCTACTTGACCATGATAACTGACCGTCCGGTGTCATACCTAGGAGTTTAACTTTCTCAACTTGACCATGATAACTGACCGTCCAGTGTCATACCTAGGAGTTTAACTTCCTCAACGTGACCATGATAACTGACTGTCTGGTGTCATACCTAGGAGTTTAACTTCCTCAACGTGACCATGATAACTGACCGTCTGGTGTCATACCTAGGAGTTTAACTTCCTCAACTTGACCATGATAACTGACTGTCTGGTGTCATACCTAGGAGTTTAACTTCCTCTACTTGACCATGATAACTGACCGTCCAGTGTCATACCTAGGAGTTTAACTCCCTCAACTTGACCATGATAACTGACCGTCTGGTGTCATACCTAGGAGTTTAACTTCCTCAACTTGACCATGATAACTGACCGTCCAGTGTCATACCTAGGAGTTTAACTCCCTCTACTTGACCATGATAACTGACCGTCCGGTGTCATACCTAGGAGTTTAACTTTCTCAACTTGACCATGATAACTGACCGTCCAGTGTCATACCTAGGAGTTTAACTTCCTCAACGTGACCATGATAACTGACTGTCTGGTGTCATACCTAGGAGTTTAACTTCCTCAACGTGACCATGATAACTGACCGTCTGGTGTCATACCTAGGAGTTTAACTTCCTCAACGTGACCATGATAACTGACTGTCTGGTGTCATACCTAGGAGTTTAACTTCCTCTACTTGACCATGATAACTGACTGTCTGGTGTCATACCTAGGAGTTTAACTTCCTCAACTTGACCATGATAACTGACTGTCTGGTGTTATACCTAGGAGTTTAACTTCCTCAACGTGACCATGATAACTGACCGTCTGGTGTCATACCTAGGAGTTTAACTTCCTCAACGTGACCATGATAACTGACTGTCTGGTGTCATACCTAGGAGTTTAACTCCCTCAACGTGACCATGATATCTGACTGTCCAGTGTTATACCTAGGAGTTTAACTTTCTCAACTTGACCATGATAACTGACTGTCCAGTGTCATACCTAGGAGTTTAACTTCCTCAACTTGACCATGATAACTGACTGTCCAGTGTCATACCTAGGAGTTTAACTTCCTCAACTTGACCATGATAACTGACCGTCCAGTGTCATACCTAGGAGTTTAACTTCCTCAACGTGACCATGATAACTGACCGTCTGGTGTCATACCTAGGAGTTTAACTTCCTCAACTTGACCATGATAACTGACTGTCTGGTGTCATACCTAGGAGTTTAACTTCCTCAACTTGACCATGATAACTGACCGTCCAGTGTCATACCTAGGAGTTTAACTCCCTCAACTTGACCATGATAACTGACCGTCCAGTGTCATACCTAGGAGTTTAACTTCCTCAACGTGACCATGATAACTGACTGTCTGGTGTCATACCTAGGAGTTTAACTTCTTCAACGTGACCATGATAACTGACTGTCTGGTGTCATACCTAGGAGTTTAACTTCCTCAACGTGACCATGATAACTGACTGTCTGGTGTCATACCTAGGAGTTTAACTTCCTCTACTTGACCATGATAACTGACTGTCTGGTGTCATACCTAGGAGTTTAACTTCCTCAACTTGACCATGATAACTGACTGTCTGGAGTTATACCTAGGAGTTTAACTTCCTCAACGTGACCATGATAACTGACTGTCTGGTGTCATACCTAGGAGTTTAACTTCCTCAACGTGACCATGATAACTGACCGTCCAGTGTCATACCTAGGAGTTTAACTCCCTCTACTTGACCATGATAACTGACCGTCCGGTGTCATACCTAGGAGTTTAACTTTCTCAACTTGACCATGATAACTGACCGTCCAGTGTCATACCTAGGAGTTTTACTTCCTCAACGTGACCATGATAACTGACTGTCTGGTGTCATACCTAGGAGTTTATCTTCCTCAACGTGACCATGATAACTGACCGTCTGGTGTCATACCTAGGAGTTTAACTTCCTCAACGTGACCATGATAACTGACTGTCTGGTGTCATACCTAGGAGTTTAACTTCCTCTACTTGACCATGATAACTGACTGTCTGGTGTCATACCTAGGAGTTTAACTTTCTCAACTTGACCATGATAACTGACTGTCTGGTGTTATACCTAGGAGTTTAACTTCCTCAACGTGACCATGATAACTGACCGTCTGGTGTCATACCTAGGAGTTTAACTCCCTCAACGTGACCATGATAACTGACTGTCCAGTGTCATACCTAGGAGTTTAACTTCCTCAACTTGACCATGATAACTGACTGTCCAGTGTCATACCTAGGAGTTTAACTTCCTCAACTTGACCATGATAACTGACCGTCCAGTGTCATACCTAGGAGTTTAACTTCCTCAACGTGACCATGATAACTGACCGTCTGGTGTCATACCTAGGAGTTTAACTTCCTCAACTTGACCATGATAACTGACTGTCTGGTGTCATACCTAGGAGTTTAACTTCCTCAACGTGACCATGATAACTGACCGTCTGGTGTCATACCTAGGAGTTTAACTTCCTCAACGTGACCATGATAACTGACTGTCTGGTGTCATACCTAGGAGTTTAACTTCCTCAACGTGACCATGATAACTGACCGTCTGGTGTCATACCTAGGAGTTTAACTTCCTCAACGTGACCATGATAACTGACTGTCTGGTGTTATACCTAGGAGTTTAACTTCCTCAACGTGACCATGATAACTGACCGTCTGGTGTCATACCTAGGAGTTTAACTTCCTCAACGTGACCATGATAACTGACTGTCTGGTGTTATACCTAGGAGTTTAACTTCCTCAACGTGACCATGATAACTGACCGTCTGGTGTCATACCTAGGAGTTTAACTTCCTCAACGTGACCATGATAACTGACCGTCTGGTGTCATACCTAGGAGTTTAACTTCCTCAACTGTGGTGTCTGACCGTCCAGTGTCATACCTAGGAGTTTAACTCCCTCTACTTGACCATGATAACTGACCGTCCGGTGTCATACCTAGGAGTTTAACTTTCTCAACTTGACCATGATAACTGACCGTCCAGTGTCATACCTAGGAGTTTAACTTCCTCAACGTGACCATGATAACTGACTGTCTGGTGTCATACCTAGGAGTTTAACTTCCTCAACGTGACCATGATAACTGACCGTCTGGTGTCATACCTAGGAGTTTAACTTCCTCAACGTGACCATGATAACTGACTGTCTGGTGTCATACCTAGGAGTTTAACTTCCTCAACGTGACCATGATAACTGACCGTCTGGTGTCATACCTAGGAGTTTAACTTCCTCAACTTGACCATGATAACTGACTGTCTGGTGTCATACCTAGGAGCTTAACTTCCTCTACTTGACCATGATAACTGACCGTCCAGTGTCATACCTAGGAGTTTAACTCCCTCAACTTGACCATGATAACTGACCGTCTGGTGTCATACCTAGGAGTTTAACTTCCTCAACTTGACCATGATAACTGACCGTCCAGTGTCATACCTAGGAGTTTTACTCCCTCTACTTGACCATGATAACTGACCGTCCGGTGTCATACCTAGGAGTTTAACTTTCTCAACTTGACCATGATAACTGACCGTCCAGTGTCATACCTAGGAGTTTAACTTCCTCAACGTGACCATGATAACTGACTGTCTGGTGTCATACCTAGGAGTTTAACTTCCTCAACGTGACCATGATAACTTACCGTCTGGTGTCATACCTAGGAGTTTAACTTCCTCAACGTGACCATGATAACTGACTGTCTGGTGTCATACCTAGGAGTTTAACTTCCTCTACTTGACCATGATAACTGACTGTCTGGTGTCATACCTAGGAGTTTAACTTCCTCAACTTGACCATGATAACTGACTGTCTGGTGTTATACCTAGGAGTTTAACTTCCTCAACGTGACCATGATAACTGACCGTCTGGTGTCATACCTAGGAGTTTAACTTCCTCAACGTGACCATGATAACTGACTGTCTGGTGTCATACCTAGGAGTTTAACTCCCTCAACGTGACCATGATATCTGACTGTCCAGTGTTATACCTAGGAGTTTAACTTTCTCAACTTGACCATGATAACTGACTGTCCAGTGTCATACCTAGGAGTTTAACTTCCTCAACTTGACCATGATAACTGACTGTCCAGTGTCATACCTAGGAGTTTAACTTCCTCAACTTGACCATGATAACTGACCGTCCAGTGTCATACCTAGGAGTTTAACTTCCTCAACGTGACCATGATAACTGACCGTCTGGTGTCATACCTAGGAGTTTAACTTCCTCAACTTGACCATGATAACTGACTGTCTGGTGTCATACCTAGGAGTTTAACTTCCTCAACTTGACCATGATAACTGACCGTCCAGTGTCATACCTAGGAGTTTAACTCCCTCAACTTGACCATGATAACTGACCGTCCAGTGTCATACCTAGGAGTTTAACTTCCTCAACTTGACCATGATAACTGACCGTCCAGTGTCATACCTAGGAGTTTAACTTCCTCAACGTGACCATGATAACTGACCGTCCAGTGTCATACCTAGGAGTTTAACTCCCTCTACTTGACCATGATAACTGACCGTCCGGTGTCATACCTAGGAGTTTAACTTCCTCTACTTGACCATGATAACTGACTGTCTGGTGTCATACCTAGGAGTTTAACTTCCTCAACTTGACCATGATAACTGACTGTCTGGTGTTATACCTAGGAGTTTAACTTCCTCAACGTGACCATGATAACTGACCGTCTGGTGTCATACCTAGGAGTTTAACTCCCTCAACGTGACCATGATAACTGACTGTCCAGTGTCATACCTTGGAGTTTAACTTCCTCAACTTGACCATGATAACTGACTGTCCAGTGTCATACCTAGGAGTTTAACTTCCTCAACTTGACCATGATAACTGACCGTCCAGTGTCATACCTAGGAGTTTAACTTCCTCAACGTGACCATGATAACTGACCGTCTGGTGTCATACCTAGGAGTTTAACTTCCTCAACTTGACCATGATAACTGACTGTCTGGTGTCATAACTAGGAGTTTAACTTCCTCAACGTGACCATGATAACTGACCGTCTGGTGTCATACCTAGGAGTTTAACTTCCTCAACGTGACCATGATAACTGACTGTCTGGTGTTATACCTAGGAGTTTAACTTCCTCAACGTGACCATGATAACTGACCGTCTGGTGTCATACCTAGGAGTTTAACTTCCTCAACGTGACCATGATAACTGACCGTCTGGTGTCATACCTAGGAGTTTAACTTCCTCAACTTGACCATGATAACTGACCGTCCAGTGTCATACCTAGGAGTTTAACTCCCTCTACTTGACCATGATAACTGACCGTCCGGTGTCATACCTAGGAGTTTAACTTTCTCAACTTGACCATGATAACTGACCGTCCAGTGTCATACCTAGGAGTTTAACTTCCTCAACGTGACCATGATAACTGACTGTCTGGTGTCATACCTTGGAGTTTAACTTCCTCAACTTGACCATGATAACTGACTGTCCAGTGTCATACCTAGGAGTTTAACTTCCTCAACTTGACCATGATAACTGACCGTCCAGTGTCATACCTAGGAGTTTAACTTCCTCAACGTGACCATGATAACTGACCGTCTGGTGTCATACCTAGGAGTTTAACTTCCTCAACTTGACCATGATAACTGACTGTCTGGTGTCATAACTAGGAGTTTAACTTCCTCAACGTGACCATGATAACTGACCGTCTGGTGTCATACCTAGGAGTTTAACTTCCTCAACGTGACCATGATAACTGACTGTCTGGTGTTATACCTAGGAGTTTAACTTCCTCAACGTGACCATGATAACTGACCGTCTGGTGTCATACCTAGGAGTTTAACTTCCTCAACGTGACCATGATAACTGACCGTCTGGTGTCATACCTAGGAGTTTAACTTCCTCAACTTGACCATGATAACTGACCGTCCAGTGTCATACCTAGGAGTTTAACTCCCTCTACTTGACCATGATAACTGACCGTCCGGTGTCATACCTAGGAGTTTAACTTTCTCAACTTGACCATGATAACTGACCGTCCAGTGTCATACCTAGGAGTTTAACTTCCTCAACGTGACCATGATAACTGACTGTCTGGTGTCATACCTAGGAGTTTAACTTCCTCAACGTGACCATGATAACTGACCGTCTGGTGTCATACCTAGGAGTTTAACTTCCTCAACTTGACCATGATAACTGACTGTCTGGTGTCATACCTAGGAGTTTAACTTCCTCTACTTGACCATGATAACTGACCGTCCAGTGTCATACCTAGGAGTTTAACTCCCTCAACTTGACCATGATAACTGACCGTCTGGTGTCATACCTAGGAGTTTAACTTCCTCAACTTGACCATGATAACTGACCGTCCAGTGTCATACCTAGGAGTTTAACTCCCTCTACTTGACCATGATAACTGACCGTCCGGTGTCATACCTAGGAGTTTAACTTTCTCAACTTGACCATGATAACTGACCGTCCAGTGTCATACCTAGGAGTTTAACTTCCTCAACGTGACCATGATAACTGACTGTCTGGTGTCATACCTAGGAGTTTAACTTCCTCAACGTGACCATGATAACTGACCGTCTGGTGTCATACCTAGGAGTTTAACTTCCTCAACGTGACCATGATAACTGACTGTCTGGTGTCATACCTAGGAGTTTAACTTCCTCTACTTGACCATGATAACTGACTGTCTGGTGTCATACCTAGGAGTTTAACTTCCTCAACTTGACCATGATAACTGACTGTCTGGTGTTATACCTAGGAGTTTAACTTCCTCAACGTGACCATGATAACTGACCGTCTGGTGTCATACCTAGGAGTTTAACTTCCTCAACGTGACCATGATAACTGACTGTCTGGTGTCATACCTAGGAGTTTAACTCCCTCAACGTGACCATGATATCTGACTGTCCAGTGTTATACCTAGGAGTTTAACTTTCTCAACTTGACCATGATAACTGACTGTCCAGTGTCATACCTAGGAGTTTAACTTCCTCAACTTGACCATGATAACTGACTGTCCAGTGTCATACCTAGGAGTTTAACTTCCTCAACTTGACCATGATAACTGACCGTCCAGTGTCATACCTAGGAGTTTAACTTCCTCAACGTGACCATGATAACTGACCGTCTGGTGTCATACCTAGGAGTTTAACTTCCTCAACTTGACCATGATAACTGACTGTCTGGTGTCATACCTAGGAGTTTAACTTCCTCAACTTGACCATGATAACTGACCGTCCAGTGTCATACCTAGGAGTTTAACTTCCTCAACTTGACCATGATAACTGACCGTCCAGTGTCATACCTAGGAGTTTAACTTCCTCAACGTGACCATGATAACTGACTGTCTGGTGTCATACCTAGGAGTTTAACTTCCTCAACGTGACCATGATAACTGACTGTCTGGTGTCATACCTAGGAGTTTAACTTCCTCAACGTGACCATGATAACTGACTGTCTGGTGTCATACCTAGGAGTTTAACTTCCTCTACTTGACCATGATAACTGACTGTCTGGTGTCATACCTAGGAGTTTAACTTCCTCAACTTGACCATGATAACTGACTGTCTGGAGTTATACCTAGGAGTTTAACTTCCTCAACGTGACCATGATAACTGACTGTCTGGTGTCATACCTAGGAGTTTAACTTCCTCAACGTGACCATGATAACTGACCGTCCAGTGTCATACCTAGGAGTTTAACTCCCTCTACTTGACCATGATAACTGACCGTCCGGTGTCATACCTAGGAGTTTAACTTTCTCAACTTGACCATGATAACTGACCGTCCAGTGTCATACCTAGGAGTTTAACTTCCTCAACGTGACCATGATAACTGACTGTCTGGTGTCATACCTAGGAGTTTAACTTCCTCAACGTGACCATGATAACTGACCGTCTGGTGTCATACCTAGGAGTTTAACTTCCTCAACGTGACCATGATAACTGACTGTCTGGTGTCATACCTAGGAGTTTAACTTCCTCTACTTGACCATGATAACTGACTGTCTGGTGTCATACCTAGGAGTTTAACTTTCTCAACTTGACCATGATAACTGACTGTCTGGTGTTATACCTAGGAGTTTAACTTCCTCAACGTGACCATGATAACTGACCGTCTGGTGTCATACCTAGGAGTTTAACTCCCTCAACGTGACCATGATAACTGACTGTCCAGTGTCATACCTAGGAGTTTAACTTCCTCAACTTGACCATGATAACTGACTGTCCAGTGTCATACCTAGGAGTTTAACTTCCTCAACTTGACCATGATAACTGACCGTCCAGTGTCATACCTAGGAGTTTAACTTCCTCAACGTGACCATGATAACTGACCGTCTGGTGTCATACCTAGGAGTTTAACTTCCTCAACTTGACCATGATAACTGACTGTCTGGTGTCATACCTAGGAGTTTAACTTCCTCAACGTGACCATGATAACTGACCGTCTGGTGTCATACCTAGGAGTTTAACTTCCTCAACGTGACCATGATAACTGACTGTCTGGTGTCATACCTAGGAGTTTAACTTCCTCAACGTGACCATGATAACTGACCGTCTGGTGTCATACCTAGGAGTTTAACTTCCTCAACGTGACCATGATAACTGACTGTCTGGTGTTATACCTAGGAGTTTAACTTCCTCAACGTGACCATGATAACTGACCGTCTGGTGTCATACCTAGGAGTTTAACTTCCTCAACGTGACCATGATAACTGACTGTCTGGTGTCATACCTAGGAGTTTAACTTCCTCAACGTGACCATGATAACTGACCGTCTGGTGTCATACCTAGGAGTTTAACTTCCTCAACGTGACCATGATAACTGACCGTCTGGTGTCATACCTAGGAGTTTAACTTCCTCAACTGTGACCATGATAACTGACCGTCCAGTGTCATACCTAGGAGTTTAACTCCCTCTACTTGACCATGATAACTGACCGTCCGGTGTCATACCTAGGAGTTTAACTTTCTCAACTTGACCATGATAACTGACCGTCCAGTGTCATACCTAGGAGTTTAACTTCCTCAACGTGACCATGATAACTGACTGTCTGGTGTCATACCTAGGAGTTTAACTTCCTCAACGTGACCATGATAACTGACCGTCTGGTGTCATACCTAGGAGTTTAACTTCCTCAACGTGACCATGATAACTGACTGTCTGGTGTCATACCTAGGAGTTTAACTTCCTCAACGTGACCATGATAACTGACCGTCTGGTGTCATACCTAGGAGTTTAACTTCCTCAACTTGACCATGATAACTGACTGTCTGGTGTCATACCTAGGAGTTTAACTTCCTCTACTTGACCATGATAACTGACCGTCCAGTGTCATACCTAGGAGTTTAACTCCCTCAACTTGACCATGATAACTGACCGTCTGGTGTCATACCTAGGAGTTTAACTTCCTCAACTTGACCATGATAACTGACCGTCCAGTGTCATACCTAGGAGTTTAACTCCCTCTACTTGACCATGATAACTGACCGTCCGGTGTCATACCTAGGAGTTTAACTTTCTCAACTTGACCATGATAACTGACCGTCCAGTGTCATACCTAGGAGTTTAACTTCCTCAACGTGACCATGATAACTGACTGTCTGGTGTCATACCTAGGAGTTTAACTTCCTCAACGTGACCATGATAACTGACCGTCTGGTGTCATACCTAGGAGTTTAACTTCCTCAACGTGACCATGATAACTGACTGTCTGGTGTCATACCTAGGAGTTTAACTTCCTCTACTTGACCATGATAACTGACTGTCTGGTGTCATACCTAGGAGTTTAACTTCCTCAACTTGACCATGATAACTGACTGTCTGGTGTTATACCTAGGAGTTTAACTTCCTCAACGTGACCATGATAACTGACCGTCTGGTGTCATACCTAGGAGTTTAACTTCCTCAACGTGACCATGATAACTGACTGTCTGGTGTCATACCTAGGAGTTTAACTCCCTCAACGTGACCATGATATCTGACTGTCCAGTGTTATACCTAGGAGTTTAACTTTCTCAACTTGACCATGATAACTGACTGTCCAGTGTCATACCTAGGAGTTTAACTTCCTCAACTTGACCATGATAACTGACTGTCCAGTGTCATACCTAGGAGTTTAACTTCCTCAACTTGACCATGATAACTGACCGTCCAGTGTCATACCTAGGAGTTTAACTTCCTCAACGTGACCATGATAACTGACCGTCTGGTGTCATACCTAGGAGTTTAACTTCCTCAACTTGACCATGATAACTGACTGTCTGGTGTCATACCTAGGAGTTTAACTTCCTCAACTTGACCATGATAACTGACCGTCCAGTGTCATACCTAGGAGTTTAACTCCCTCAACTTGACCATGATAACTGACCGTCCAGTGTCATACCTAGGAGTTTAACTTCCTCAACGTGACCATGATAACTGACTGTCTGGTGTCATACCTAGGAGTTTAACTTCCTCAACGTGACCATGATAACTGACTGTCTGGTGTCATACCTAGGAGTTTAACTTCCTCAACGTGACCATGATAACTGACCGTCTGGTGTCATACCTAGGAGTTTAACTTCCTCAACTTGACCATGATAACTGACTGTCTGGTGTCATACCTAGGAGTTTAACTTCCTCAACGTGACCATGATAACTGACCGTCCAGTGTCATACCTAGGAGTTTAACTCCCTCTACTTGACCATGATAACTGACCGTCCGGTGTCATACCTAGGAGTTTAACTTTCTCAACTTGACCATGATAACTGACTGTCCAGTGTCATACCTAGGAGTTTAACTTCCTCAACGTGACCATGATAACTGACTGTCTGGTGTCATACCTAGGAGTTTAACTTCCTCAACGTGACCATGATAACTGACCGTCTGGTGTCATACCTAGGAGTTTAACTTCCTCAACGTGACCATGATAACTGACTGTCTGGTGTCATACCTAGGAGTTTAACTTCCTCTACTTGACCATGATAACTGACTGTCTGGTGTCATACCTAGGAGTTTAACTTTCTCAACTTGACCATGATAACTGACTGTCTGGTGTTATACCTAGGAGTTTAACTTCCTCAACGTGACCATGATAACTGACTGTCTGGTGTCATACCTAGGAGTTTAACTTCCTCAACGTGACCATGATAACTGACCGTCTGGTGTCATACCTAGGAGTTTAACTTCCTCAACTTGACCATGATAACTGACTGTCTGGTGTCATACCTAGGAGTTTAACTTCCTCTACTTGACCATGATAACTGACCGTCCAGTGTCATACCTAGGAGTTTAACTCCCTCAACTTGACCATGATAACTGACCGTCTGGTGTCATACCTAGGAGTTTAACTTCCTCAACTTGACCATGATAACTGACCGTCCAGTGTCATACCTAGGAGTTTTACTCCCTCTACTTGACCATGATAACTGACCGTCCGGTGTCATACCTAGGAGTTTAACTTTCTCAACTTGACCATGATAACTGACCGTCCAGTGTCATACCTAGGAGTTTAACTTCCTCAACGTGACCATGATAACTGACTGTCTGGTGTCATACCTAGGAGTTTAACTTCCTCAACGTGACCATGATAACTGACCGTCTGGTGTCATACCTAGGAGTTTAACTTCCTCAACGTGACCATGATAACTGACTGTCTGGTGTCATACCTAGGAGTTTAACTTCCTCTACTTGACCATGATAACTGACTGTCTGGTGTCATACCTAGGAGTTTAACTTCCTCAACTTGACCATGATAACTGACTGTCTGGTGTTATACCTAGGAGTTTAACTTCCTCAACGTGACCATGATAACTGACCGTCTGGTGTCATACCTAGGAGTTTAACTTCCTCAACGTGACCATGATAACTGACTGTCTGGTGTCATACCTAGGAGTTTAACTCCCTCAACGTGACCATGATATCTGACTGTCCAGTGTTATACCTAGGAGTTTAACTTTCTCAACTTGACCATGATAACTGACTGTCCAGTGTCATACCTAGGAGTTTAACTTCCTCAACTTGACCATGATAACTGACTGTCCAGTGTCATACCTAGGAGTTTAACTTCCTCAACTTGACCATGATAACTGACCGTCCAGTGTCATACCTAGGAGTTTAACTTCCTCAACGTGACCATGATAACTGACCGTCTGGTGTCATACCTAGGAGTTTAACTTCCTCAACTTGACCATGATAACTGACTGTCTGGTGTCATACCTAGGAGTTTAACTTCCTCAACTTGACCATGATAACTGACCGTCCAGTGTCATACCTAGGAGTTTAACTCCCTCAACTTGACCATGATAACTGACCGTCCAGTGTCATACCTAGGAGTTTAACTTCCTCAACGTGACCATGATAACTGACTGTCTGGTGTCATACCTAGGAGTTTAACTTCTTCAACGTGACCATGATAACTGACTGTCTGGTGTCATACCTAGGAGTTTAACTTCCTCAACGTGACCATGATAACTGACCGTCTGGTGTCATACCTAGGAGTTTAACTTCCTCAACTTGACCATGATAACTGACTGTCTGGTGTCATACCTAGGAGTTTAACTTCCTCAACGTGACCATGATAACTGACCGTCCAGTGTCATACCTAGGAGTTTAACTCCCTCTACTTGACCATGATAACTGACCGTCCGGTGTCATACCTAGGAGTTTAACTTTCTCAACTTGACCATGATAACTGACTGTCCAGTGTCATACCTAGGAGTTTAACTTCCTCAACGTGACCATGATAACTGACTGTCTGGTGTCATACCTAGGAGTTTATCTTCCTCAACGTGACCATGATAACTGACCGTCTGGTGTCATACCTAGGAGTTTAACTTCCTCAACGTGACCATGATAACTGACTGTCTGGTGTCATACCTAGGAGTTTAACTTCCTCTACTTGACCATGATAACTGACTGTCTGGTGTCATACCTAGGAGTTTAACTTTCTCAACTTGACCATGATAACTGACTGTCTGGTGTTATACCTAGGAGTTTAACTTCCTCAACGTGACCATGATAACTGACCGTCTGGTGTCATACCTAGGAGTTTAACTCCCTCAACGTGACCATGATAACTGACTGTCCAGTGTCATACCTAGGAGTTTAACTTCCTCAACTTGACCATGATAACTGACTGTCCAGTGTCATACCTGGGAGTTTAACTTCCTCAACTTGACCATGATAACTGACCGTCCAGTGTCATACCTAGGAGTTTAACTTCCTCAACGTGACCATGATAACTGACCGTCTGGTGTCATACCTAGGAGTTTAACTTCCTCAACTTGACCATGATAACTGACTGTCTGGTGTCATACCTAGGAGTTTAACTTCCTCAACGTGACCATGATAACTGACCGTCTGGTGTCATACCTAGGAGTTTAACTTCCTCAACGTGACCATGATAACTGACTGTCTGGTGTCATACCTAGGAGTTTAACTTCCTCAACGTGACCATGATAACTGACCGTCTGGTGTCATACCTAGGAGTTTAACTTCCTCAACGTGACCATGATAACTGACTGTCTGGTGTTATACCTAGGAGTTTAACTTCCTCAACGTGACCATGATAACTGACCGTCTGGTGTCATACCTAGGAGTTTAACTTCCTCAACGTGACCATGATAACTGACCGTCTGGTGTCATACCTAGGAGTTTAACTTCCTCAACTTGACCATGATAACTGACCGTCCAGTGTCATACTTAGGAGTTTAACTCCCTCTACTTGACCATGATAACTGACCGTCCGGTGTCATACCTAGGAGTTTAACTTTCTCAACTTGACCATGATAACTGACCGTCCAGTGTCATACCTAGGAGTTTAACTTCCTCAACGTGACCATGATAACTGACTGTCTGGTGTCATACCTAGGAGTTTAACTTCCTCAACGTGACCATGATAACTGACCGTCTGGTGTCATACCTAGGAGTTTAACTTCCTCAACTTGAC
Source organism: Oncorhynchus clarkii lewisi (assembly GCF_045791955.1). Lineage (NCBI taxonomy): Eukaryota > Metazoa > Chordata > Actinopteri > Salmoniformes > Salmonidae > Oncorhynchus > Oncorhynchus clarkii. The sequence goes on along the minus strand of NW_027259020.1, from coordinate 5,129 downwards.
CATGATAACTGACTGTCTGGTGTCATACCTAGGAGTTTAACTTCCTCTACTTGACCATGATAACTGACCGTCCAGTGTCATACCTAGGAGTTTAACTCCCTCAACTTGACCATGATAACTGACCGTCTGGTGTCATACCTAGGAGTTTAACTTCCTCAACTTGACCATGATAACTGACCGTCCAGTGTCATACCTAGGAGTTTAACTCCCTCTACTTGACCATGATAACTGACCGTCCGGTGTCATACCTAGGAGTTTAACTTTCTCAACTTGACCATGATAACTGACCGTCCAGTGTCATACATAGGAGTCTAACTTCCTCAACGTGACCATGATAACTGACTGTCTGGTGTCATACCTAGGAGTTTAACTTCCTCAACGTGACCATGATAACTGACCGTCTGGTGTCATACCTAGGAGTTTAACTTCCTCAACGTGACCATGATAACTGACCGTCCAGTGTCATACCTAGGAGTTTAACTTCCTCAACGTGACCATGATAACTGACCGTCTGGTGTCATACCTAGGAGTTTAACTTCCTCAACTTGACCATGATAACTGACTGTCTGGTGTCATACCTAGGAGTTTAACTTCCTCAACGTGACCATGATAACTGACCGTCTGGTGTCATACCTAGGAGTTTAACTTCCTCAACGTGACCATGATAACTGACTGTCTGGTGTCATACCTAGGAGTTTAACTTCCTCAACGTGACCATGATAACTGACCGTCTGGTGTCATACCTAGGAGTTTAACTTCCTCAACGTGACCATGATAACTGACTGTCTGGTGTTATACCTAGGAGTTTAACTTCCTCAACGTGACCATGATAACTGACCGTCTGGTGTCATACCTAGGAGTTTAACTTCCTCAACGTGACCATGATAACTGACCGTCTGGTGTCATACCTAGGAGTTTAACTTCCTCAACTTGACCATGATAACTGACCGTCCAGTGTCATACCTAGGAGTTTAACTCCCTCTACTTGACCATGATAACTGACCGTCCGGTGTCATACCTAGGAGTTTAACTTTCTCAACTTGACCATGATAACTGACCGTCCAGTGTCATACCTAGGAGTTTAACTTCCTCAACGTGACCATGATAACTGACTGTCTGGTGTCATACCTAGGAGTTTAACTTCCTCAACGTGACCATGATAACTGACCGTCTGGTGTCATACCTAGGAGTTTAACTTCCTCAACTTGACCATGATAACTGACTGTCTGGTGTCATACCTAGGAGTTTAACTTCCTCTACTTGACCATGATAACTGACCGTCCAGTGTCATACCTAGGAGTTTAACTCCCTCAACTTGACCATGATAACTGACCGTCTGGTGTCATACCTAGGAGTTTAACTTCCTCAACTTGACCATGATAACTGACCGTCCAGTGTCATACCTAGGAGTTTAACTCCCTCTACTTGACCATGATAACTGACCGTCCGGTGTCATACCTAGGAGTTTAACTTTCTCAACTTGACCATGATAACTGACCGTCCAGTGTCATACCTAGGAGTTTAACTTCCTCAACGTGACCATGATAACTGACTGTCTGGTGTCATACCTAGGAGTTTAACTTCCTCTACTTGACCATGATAACTGACTGTCTGGTGTCATACCTAGGAGTTTACCTTCCTCAACTTGACCATGATAACTGACTGTCTGGTGTTATACCTAGGAGTTTAACTTCCTCAACGTGACCATGATAACTGACTGTCTGGTGTCATACCTAGGAGTTTAACTCCCTCAACGTGACCATGATATCTGACTGTCCAGTGTTATACCTAGGAGTTTAACTTTCTCAACTTGACCATGATAACTGACTGTCCAGTGTCATACCTAGGAGTTTAACTTCCTCAACTTGACCATGATAACTGACCGTCCAGTGTCATACCTAGGAGTTTAACTTCCTCAACTTGACCATGATAACTGACCGTCCAGTGTCATACTTAGGAGTTTAACTCCCTCTACTTGACCATGATAACTGACCGTCCGGTGTCATACCTAGGAGTTTAACTTTCTCAACTTGACCATGATAACTGACCGTCCAGTGTCATACCTAGGAGTTTAACTTCCTCAACGTGACCATGATAACTGACTGTCTGGTGTCATACCTAGGAGTTTAACTTCCTCAACGTGACCATGATAACTGACCGTCTGGTGTCATACCTAGGAGTTTAACTTCCTCAACTTGACCATGATAACTGACTGTCTGGTGTCATACCTAGGAGTTTAACTTCCTCTACTTGACCATGATAACTGACCGTCCAGTGTCATACCTAGGAGTTTAACTCCCTCAACTTGACCATGATAACTGACCGTCTGGTGTCATACCTAGGAGTTTAACTTCCTCAACGTGACCATGATAACTGACTGTCTGGTGTCATACCTAGGAGTTTAACTTTCTCAACGTGACCATGATAACTGACCGTCCAGTGTCATACCTAGGAGTTTAACTTCCTCAACTTGACCATGATAACTGACTGTCCAGTGTCATACCTAGGAGTTTAACTTCCTCAACTTGACCATGATAACTGACTGTCCAGTGTCATACCTAGGAGTTTAACTTCCTCAACTTGACCATGATAACTGACTGTCTGGTGTTATACCTAGGAGTTTAACTTCCTCAACGTGACCATGATAACTGACCGTCTGGTGTCATACCTAGGAGTTTAACTTCCTCAACGTGACCATGATAACTGACTGTCTGGTGTCATACCTAGGAGTTTAACTCCCTCAACGTGACCATGATAACTGACTGTCCAGTGTTATACCTAGGAGTTTAACTTTCTCAACTTGACCATGATAACTGACTGTCCAGTGTCATACCTAGGAGTTTAACTTCCTCAACTTGACCATGATAACTGACTGTCCAGTGTCATACCTAGGAGTTTAACTTCCTCAACGTGACCATGATAACTGACCGTCCAGTGTCATACCTAGGAGTTTAACTTCCTCAACGTGACCATGATAACTGACCGTCTGGTGTCATACCTAGGAGTTTAACTTCCTCAACGTGACCATGATAACTGACTGTCTGGTGTCATACCTAGGAGTTTAACTTCCTCAACTTGACCATGATAACTGACCGTCCAGTGTCATACCTAGGAGTTTAACTCCCTCAACTTGACCATGATAACTGACCGTCCAGTGTCATACCTAGGAGTTTAACTTCCTCAACGTGACCATGATAACTGACCGTCTGGTGTCATACCTAGGAGTTTAACTTCCTCAACGTGACCATGATAACTGACTGTCTGGTGTCATACCTAGGAGTTTAACTTCCTCAACGTGACCATGATAACTGACCGTCTGGTGTCATACCTAGGAGTTTAACTTCCTCAACTTGACCATGATAACTGACTGTCTGGTGTCATACCTAGGAGTTTAACTTCCTCAACGTGACCATGATAACTGACCGTCAGGTGTCATACCTAGGAGTTTAACTCCCTCAACTTGACCATGATAACTGACCGTCCGGTGTCATACCTAGGAGTTTAACTTCCTCAACTTGACCATGATAACTGACCGTCCAGTGTCATACCTAGGAGTTTAACTTCCTCAACGTGACCATGATAACTGACTGTCTGGTGTCATACCTAGGAGTTTAACTTCCTCAACTTGACCATGATAACTGACCGTCTGGTGTCATACCTAGGAGTTTAACTTCCTCAACGTGACCATGATAACTGACTGTCTGGTGTCATACCTAGGAGTTTAACTTCCTCTACTTGACCATGATAACTGACTGTCTGGTGTCATACCTAGGAGTTTAACTTTCTCAACTTGACCATGATAACTGACTGTCTGGTGTTATACCTAGGAGTTTAACTTCCTCAACGTGACCATGATAACTGACCGTCTGGTGTCATACCTAGGAGTTTAACTCCCTCAACGTGACCATGATAACTGACTGTCCAGTGTCATACCTAGGAGTTTAACTTTCTCAACTTGACCATGATAACTGACTGTCCAGTGTCATACCTGGGAGTTTAACTTCCTCAACTTGACCATGATAACTGACCGTCCAGTGTCATACCTAGGAGTTTAACTTCCTCAACGTGACCATGATAACTGACCGTCTGGTGTCATACCTAGGAGTTTAACTTCCTCAACTTGACCATGATAACTGACTGTCTGGTGTCATACCTAGGAGTTTAACTTCCTCAACGTGACCATGATAACTGACCGTCTGGTGTCATACCTAGGAGTTTAACTTCCTCAACGTGACCATGATAACTGACTGTCTGGTGTCATACCTAGGAGTTTAACTTCCTCAACGTGACCATGATAACTGACCGTCTGGTGTCATACCTAGGAGTTTAACTTCCTCAACGTGACCATGATAACTGACTGTCTGGTGTTATACCTAGGAGTTTAACTTCCTCAACGTGACCATGATAACTGACCGTCTGGTGTCATACCTAGGAGTTTAACTTCCTCAACGTGACCATGATAACTGACCGTCTGGTGTCATACCTAGGAGTTTAACTTCCTCAACTTGACCATGATAACTGACCGTCCAGTGTCATACCTAGGAGTTTAACTCCCTCTACTTGACCATGATAACTGACCGTCCGGTGTCATACCTAGGAGTTTAACTTTCTCAACTTGACCATGATAACTGACCGTCCAGTGTCATACCTAGGAGTTTAACTTCCTCAACGTGACCATGATAACTGACTGTCTGGTGTCATACCTAGGAGTTTAACTTCCTCAACGTGACCATGATAACTGACCGTCCGGTGTCATACCTAGGAGTTTAACTTCCTCAACGTGACCATGATAACTGACTGTCTGGTGTCATACCTAGGAGTTTAACTTCCTCTACGTGACCATGATAACTGACCGTCCAGTGTCATACCTAGGAGTTTAACTTCCTCAACGTGACCATGATAACTGACTGTCTGGTGTCATACCTAGGAGTTTAACTTCCTCAACGTGACCATGATAACTGACCGTCCAGTGTCATACCTAGGAGTTTAACTTCCTCAACGTGACCATGATAACTGACCGTCTGGTGTCATACCTAGGAGTTTAACTTTCTCAACTTGACCATGATAACTGACCGTCCAGTGTCATACCTAGGAGTTTAACTTCCTCAACGTGACCATGATAACTGACT
>NW_027259019.1:7500-43488 GCF_045791955.1 Oncorhynchus clarkii lewisi | reverse complement strand
ATTGGTTGAGCTCTGCTATTAGTCCTCATCTATTGGTTGAGCTCTGCTATCAGTCCTCATCTATTGGTTGAGCTCTGCTATCAGTACTCATCTGTTGGTTGAGCTCTGCTATCAGTCCTCATCTATTGGTTGAGCTCTGCTATCAGTCCTCATCTGTTGGTTGAGCTCTGCTATCAGTCCTCATCTATTGGTTGAGCTCTGCTATCAGTCCTCATCTGTTGATTGAACTCTGCTATCAGTCCTCATCTGTTGGTTGAGCTCTGCTATCAGTCCTCATCTGTTGGTTGAGCTCTGCTATCAATCCTCATCTGTTGGTTGAGCTCTGCTATCAGTCCTCATCTATTGGTTGAGCTCTGCTATCAGTCCTCATCTATTGGTTGAGCTCTGCTATCAGTCCTCATCTATTGGTTGAGCTCTGCTATCAGTCTTCATTACTCTGTCAACATCTTAACAAGAACCAAAGTGCTATGCGCTCAAGTATGACAGGTCGTGAACATGTGAGAAAAATGAAAGCTTTTCTATTTACAACAAATATACAGTCAAATTCTAAATGTTCCTTTTATATAAAACTTGGTCTAACTAGCATAATGTGAGGGATGGGTCTCTGTTAGAGGTGTAGATGGTTGGCAGTAACTACCTTTGCCAGTTTGAGATGTAGGTTGAGGATGTTAAACATGGATGGTGAGAAGAGAAAGAGAGTGAGTTAAAGAGAGGGAGGTAAAGAAAGAGACAGTTAAATTAGGCAGATTCAAATGTTGCAGAGGAGGAAAGGACGAGGATTAGACCTTCCAGATTCACAAACCTCAGCTCTCTCTCTCTCACTCTCTCCTCTTCTTCTTCTCCGCATAATCTGATTCCACAGCCACGCCGCCGGGGTAATCTCTCAGAGACAATTTCCCAGCAGCCCCCCCCCCCACTCTCCTCTCCCTCCCCTTCCCCCCCTCTCCTCTCCCCTCCCCCGCCCTCCCTCCGTTTTGTCAGAGAAAGAGAGAGCCAGGCTGCATAACAAAGTGCTGTGTTTACCAGGCTGCCTGCTTATCAGAGGATCTCTGGGCAGAAAGACACCATGATATTAGACTGGCTGCATAACAAAGTGCTGTGTTTACCAGGCTGCCTGCTTATCAGAGGATCTCTGGGCAGAAAGACACCATGATATTAGACTGGTTGCACACGGAGAGGGTGCTCCTGTCCCACTGATGAGTGGCAAGGGGGTGTGTGTGTGTGTGTGTGTGTGTGTGTGTGTGTGTGTGTGTGTGTGTGTGTGTGTGTGTGTGTGTGTGTGTGTGTGTGTGTGTGTGTGTGTGTGTGTGTGTGTGTGTGTGTGTGAGAGAGATGGAACAGCGACCTGACGCCAACCAGCGCCTGTCCTCATTATCCTCTGGAGGCACAGCGACCGCCAGCACCATGTTAATGCAGGTCACACACACACACACACACACACACACACACACACACACACACACACACACACACACACACACACACACACACACACAACCCCAGAATACGTAAACATGCACATTGACACACACATACACACTCCCTCTCCAGGGCTCCAGAGTAGGCTATGTACGCATGCCTACGCACAGGTGTTTGGTCTGGGCTTGATGAGCCCCCTGAGGATATGCAGCGGAGTGTGTGGAGGGTGGGGAGTTGCTTGAAAAGTCTGAAATGTGAAACCTCAGTCCAGCGGCAGAGCCCTTTGATCCCCTCTTACCTCTGTCCTCTCTCAGCCCATGTTCCCGTGAGCAAGGAACTTAACCCCTACACTGCTCATTGGGTTCTGCACTGCAGCTGACCTCTGCTCCAGCCTCTCCAACCTATTGTGTGTATGTGTTTGTGTATCTGGGGAGATGGATAAAAGCAGAAGACATTTCCATCTCGTGTGAACTAATAAAGTATATCTTAAAACCCACCTGACCACATGTCTCCTCTCTCTCAACTCAACCCACCTGACCTCATGATTCCTCTCTCTCATCTCAACCCACCTGACCTCATGTCTCCTCTCTCTCAACTCAACCCACCTGACCCCATGTCTCCTCTCTCTCAACTCAACCCACCTGACCTCATGTCTCCTCTCTCTCATCTCAACCCACCTGACCTCATGTCTCCTCTCTCTCAACTCAACCCACCTGACCTCATGTCTCCTCTCTCTCAACTCAACCCACCTGACCTCATGATTCCTCTCTCTCATCTCAACCCACCTGACCTCATGTCTCCTCTCGCTCAACTCAACCCACCTGACCTCATGTCTCCTCTCTCTCAACTCAACCTACCTGACCTCATGTCTCCTCTCTCTCATCTCAACCCACCTGACCTCATGTCTCCTCTCTCTCAACTCAACCCACCTGACCTCATGTCTCCTCTCTCTCAACTCAACCCACCTGACCTCATGTCTCCTCTCTCTCTCTCAACTCAACCCACCTGACCTCACGTCTCCTCTTCTCAACTCAACCCACCCACTCAACTCAACCCTCAACCCTCATGTCTCCTCTCTCTCAACTCAACCCACCTGACCTCATGTCTCCTCTCTCTCAACTCTATACACCTGACCTCACGTCTCCTCCTAGCCAGCTCACACCCTACATCCCACTCCTTCGCCCCCTAAACCTCCACCCTCCAACCCCCCTTGCTTTTACGAGCTGTTATGACTTGGAAATGCATTTCCCCCCCTCTTTCCCCCCGGGAAAACAATCATGCGCACTGCGCTGCCATGAGCACAGCAAAAGAAAACAATCAATATGACTGTCAGGCAAGAGTGATGTGGAGGAAGGGAAGGAGAGAAGAAGGGGGGTCCTGCCTGCCTGCCCCCCTAGCTGTCTTCCTGTCTCCCTGCCTGCCCCCCTAGCTGACTCCCTGCCTGCCTGACTTCCTGCCTCCGTCCCTGCCTGCCAGCACTCATAGCCTCTCCCTGGGCTGTCCGCCGGCCTGCCTGGCGCATTGCTGTGTGAGCCGTTAGCGCAGGGTGCTATCGGGGGCTCAAGCCGGGCCGCCACTCAAGAAGGCAGCGCAGCACCGCCAGGGGTTTATGGCCGTGGGCCGCGGGCCAAACCGAAGCCCCTGGAAAACTTTACCGCTGAGGTAACTCTGTGTGGAGACATGTTCTCTCATTACTCCCATCAGAGTGGTGTTTCTCCTCTCTCCTCATTCTTAGCTCCACGTTCAACCTAGAAGAATTTCTCATGACTACCTTTGCAGCGTTTAATGTGTCCATTTTTTTGGAATAGTAAGGTACTGTCCGTATTGTCATGGTAACACAGACTTTCACTGAAATCCAGCAATGGTTTCAATGGGAGATTTGACTGACTAACATTTGAGCTATGTGTGTTAATATTCTGAGATTGTGTGTTTGTACAGTCTTGTCATAACGCATCACCACAGTCCCCTGTTGATAGATGTCGAGCCTGGGAGAGCCTCCTATGTTTCCCCATCCTCCATTTAGAGGCTGTGCACACACTTAAATACACACACACACACACACACTCCACGCAGACACCAGTACACTCACTGACCACCCATTCTGTTATGTTCTGATCCACACACACTTCCCCTGTGATTACGTGTGGTTTGATTTAACAGCAACAACAGACGGTCGGATCAGCCCTCTGCAGAGCCGTGAAAACACTACTGCTGCCTGTTTCCCGCTTCCCTACCTCTCTCGGTCTCTCTCTTCCTTTCTCCCTCCCGCTCTCTCCTCTCTTTTGTTCTCTATCACTCCCTTTCTCTCTCTAGTTCTGTCACTCTCTCTCTCCTTCTCTCTGTAGGTCTGTCTCTCTCTCTCTATCTGTCTCTCTCTCTGTCTCTCTCTTCCTTTCTCCCTCCCGCTCTCTCCTCTCTCTTTAGTTCTCTATCACTCCCTTTCTCTCTCTAGTTCTGTCACTCTCTCTCTCCTTCTCTCTCTAGTTCTGTCACTCTCTCCCTCTCTCTCTTCCCCTCCGCCTCCGCAGCCTTGGAAAATAAATATAGAGAGACGTTATTTATTTGTTGACACAAAGAGCTGTTTCCACGCTGCACATAGACAGACAGGCAGGCAGACTCACAGGCAGACAGACAGACATACCCACAAACAGACTCACAGGCAGACAGGCAGAGAGACAGACAGATATACAGACAGAGTGGGCTGACTGGCTGGGCTGCCTGGCTAGCGTGCCTATCCTGTGACTCAGCCACCAGAGAAACAAGTGTGTGCGTGTTGGGAAGGGGCAGAGAGGCCAGCCAAACCCCTATGTCTTGCAACCCAAGGAGAGAGAGAGAGAAGGGAGGAGGACAGAAGTTGCAAGGCCCAAGTAGAGAGAGAGACGGGAGGAGGACGGAAGTTGCAAGGCCCAAGCAGAGAGAGAGACAGAAGGAGGACAGAAGTTGCAAGGCCCAAGCAGAGAGAGAGAAGGGAGGACGGAAGTTGCAAGACCCAAGCAGAGAGAGAGAAGGGAGGAGGACGGAAGTTGCAAGACCAAAGCAGAGAGAGAGAAGGGAGGAGGACGGAAGTTGCAAGGCCCAAGCAGAGAGAGAGAAGGGAGGAGGACAGAAGTTGCAAGGCCCAAGCAGAGAGAGAGAAGGGAGGAGGACGGAAGTTGCAAGACCCAAGAAGAGAGAGAGAAGGGAGGAGGACGGTAGTTGCAAGGCCCAAGCAGAGAGAGAGAAGGGAGGAGGACGGAAGTTACAAGGCCCAAGCAGAGAGAGAGAAGGGAGGAGGACGGAAGTTGCAAGCCCCAAGCAGAGAGAGAGAAGGGAGGAGGAAGGAAGTTGCAAGACCCAAGCAGAGAGAGAGAAGGGAGGAGGACGGTAGTTGCAAGGCCCAAGCAGACAGAGAGAAGGGAGAAGGACGGAAGTTGCAAGGCCCAAGCAGAGAGAGAGAAGGGAGGAGGACGGAAGTTGCCAGACCTAAGCAGAGAGAGAGAAGGGAGGAGGACGGTAGTTGCAGCCCAAGTAGAGAGAGAGAAGGGAGGAGGACGGAAGTTGCAAGGCCCAAGCAGAGAGAGAGAAGGGAGGAGGACGGTAGTTGCAAGGCCCAAGCAGAGAGAGAGAAGGAAGGAGGACAGAAGTTGCAAGGCCCAAGCAGAGAGAGAGAAGGGAGGAGGACGGAAGTTGCAAGACCCAAGCAGAGAGAGAGAAGGGAGGAGGAAGGTAGTTGCAAGGCCTAAGCAGAGAGAGAGAAGGGAGGACGGAAGTTACAAGACCCAAGCAGAGAGAGAGAAGGGAGGACAGAAGTTGCAAGACCGAAGCAGAGAGAGAAGGGAGGAGGACGGAAGTTGCAAGACCCAAGCAGAGAGAGAGAAGGGAGGAGGATGGAAGTTGCAAGACCCAAGCAGAGAGAGCGAAGGGAGGAGGACGGAAGTTGCAAAGACCCAAGCAGAGAGAGATAAGGGAGGAGGGCGGAAGTTGCAAGACCCAAGCAGAGAGAGAGAAGGGAGGAGGACGGTAGTTGCAAGGCTCAAGCAGAGAGAGAGACGGGAGGAGGACGGTAGTTGCAAGGCCCAAGCAGAGAGAGAGAAGGGAGGAGGACGGAAGTTGCAAGACCCAAGCAGAGAGAGAGAAGGGAGGCGGAAGGTAGTTGCAAGGCCCAAGCAGAGAGAGTGAAGGGAGGAGGACGGTAGTTGCAAGGCCCAAGCTGAGAGAGAGAAGAGAGGAGGACGGATGTTGCAGCCCAAGTAGAGAGAGAGAAGGGAGGAGGACGGTAGTTGCAGGCCAAGCAGAGAGAGAGAAGGGAGGAGGACGGTAGTTGCAGCCCATGCAGAGAGAGAGAAGGGAGGAGGACGGAAGTTGCAAGACCCAAGCAGAGAGAGAGAAGGTAGGAGGATGGTAGTTGCAAGGCCCAAGCAGAGAGTGAGAAGGGAGGAGTACAGAAGTTGCAAGACCCAAGCAGAGAGAGAGAAGGGAGGAGGACGGAAGTTGCAAGACCCAAGCAGAGAGAGAGAAGGTAAGAGGATGGTAGTTGTAATGCCCAAGAAGAGATTGAGAAGGGAGGAGTACAGAAGTTGCAAGACCCAAGCAGAGAGAGAGAAGTGAGGAGGACGGAAGTTGCAAGACCCAAGCAGAGAGAGAGAAGGGAGGAGGACGGAAGTTGCAAGACCCAAGCAGAGAGAGATAAGGGAGGAGGACTGAAGTTGCAAGACCCAAGCAGAGATTGAGAAGGGAGGAGGATGGTAGTTGCAAGGCCCAAGCAGAGAGAGAGAAGGGAGGAGGACAGAAGTTGCAAGACCCAAGCAGAGAGAGAGAAGGGAGGAGGACGGAAGTTGCAAGACCCAAGCAGAGAGAGAGAAGGGAGGAGGACGGTAGTTGCAAGGCCCAAGCAGAGAGAGAGAAGGGAGGAGGACAGAAGTTGCAAGACCCAAGCAGAGAGAGAGAAGGGAGGAGGGCGGAAGTTGCAAGACCCAAGCAGAGAGAGAGAAGGGAGGAGGATGGAAGTTGCAAGACCCAAGCAGAGAGAGAGAAGGCAGGAGGACGGAAGTTGCAAGACCCAAGCAGAGAGAGAGAAGGGAGGAGGACGGAAGTTGCAAGACCCAAGCAGAGAGATCGAAGGTAGGAGGATGGTAGTTGCAAGGCCCAAGCAGAGAGTGAGAAGGGAGGAGGACAGAAGTTGCAGCCCAAGTAGAGAGAGAGAAGGGAGGAGGACGGTAGTTGCAGGCCAAGCAGAGAGAGAGAAGGGAGGAGGACGGTAGTTGCAGCCCATGCAGAGAGAGAGAAGGGAGGAGGACGGAAGTTGCAAGACCCAAGCAGAGAGAGAGAAGGTAGGAGGATGGTAGTTGCTAGGCCCAAGCAGAGAGTGAGAAGGGAGGAGTACAGAAGTTGCAAGACCCAAGCAGAGAGAGAGAAGGGAGGAGGACGGAAGTTGCAAGACCCAAGCAGAGAGAGAGAAGGTAAGAGGATGGTAGTTGTAATGCCCAAGAAGAGATTGAGAAGGGAGGAGTACAGAAGTTGCAAGACCCAAGCAGAGAGAGAGAAGTGAGGAGGACGGAAGTTGCAAGACCCAAGCAGAGAGAGAGAAGGGAGGAGGACGGAAGTTGCAAGACCCAAGCAGAGAGAGATAAGGGAGGAGGACTGAAGTTGCAAGACCCAAGCAGAGATTGAGAAGGGAGGAGGATGGTAGTTGCAAGGCCCAAGCAGAGAGAGAGAAGGGAGGAGGACAGAAGTTGCAAGACCCAAGCAGAGAGAGAGAAGGGAGGAGGACGGAAGTTGCAAGACCCAAGCAGAGAGAGAGAAGGGAGGAGGACGGTAGTTGCAAGGCCCAAGCAGAGAGAGAGAAGGGAGGAGGACAGAAGTTGCAAGACCCAAGCAGAGAGAGAGAAGGGAGGAGGGCGGAAGTTGCAAGACCCAAGCAGAGAGAGAGAAGGGAGGAGGATGGAAGTTGCAAGACCCAAGCAGAGAGAGAGAAGGCAGGAGGACGGAAGTTGCAAGACCCAAGCAGAGAGAGAGAAGGGAGGAGGACGGAAGTTGCAAGACCCAAGCAGAGAGATCGAAGGTAGGAGGATGGTAGTTGCAAGGCCCAAGCAGAGAGTGAGAAGGGAGGAGGACAGAAGTTGCAAGACCCAAGCAGAGAGAGAGAAGGGAGGAGGACGGAAGTTGCAAGACCCAAGCAGAGAGAGAGAAGGGAGGAGGATGGAAGTTGCAAGACCCAAGCAGAGAGAGAGAAGGGAGGAGGACGGAAGTTGCAAGACCCAAGCAGAGAGAGAGAAGGGAGGAGGACGGAAGTTGCAAGACCCAAGCAGAGAGAGAGAAGGTAGGAGGATGGTAGTTGCAAGGCCCAAGCAGAGAGTGAGAAGGGAGGAGTACAGAAGTTGCAAGACCCAAGCAGAGAGAGAGAAGGGAGGAGGACGGAAGTTGCAAGACCCAAGCAGAGAGAGAGAAGGGAGGAGGACGGAAGTTGCAAGACCCAAGCAGAGAGAGAGAAGGGAGGAGGACGGAAGTTGCAAAACCCAAGCAGAGAGAGAAGGGAGGAGGACGGAAGTTGCAAGACCCAAGCAGAGAGAGAGAAGGGAGGAGGACGGAAGTTGCAAGACCCAAGCAGAGAGAGAGAAGGTAGGAGGACGGTAGTTGCAAGGCCCAAGCAGAGAGAGAGAAGGGAGGAGGACAGAAGTTGCAAGACCCAAGCAGAGAGAGAGAAGGGAGGAGGACGGAAGTTGCAAGACCCAAGCAGAGAGAGAGAAGGGAGGAGGACGGAAGTTGCAAGACCCAAGCAGAGAGAGAGAAGGGAGGAGGAAGGAAGTTGCAAGACCCAAGCAGAGAGAGAGAAGGGAGGAGGACGGAAGTTGCAAGACCCAAGCAGAGAGAGAGAAGGGAGGAGGACGGAAGTTGCAAGACCCAAGCAGAGATTGAGAAGGGAGGAGGATGGTAGTTGCAAGGCCGAAGCAGAGAGAGAGAAGGGAGGAGGACAGAAGTTGCAAGACACAAGCAGAGAGAGAGAAGGGAGGAGGACGGAAGTTGCAAGGCCCAAGCAGAGAGAGAGAAGGGAGGAGGACGGAAGTTGCAAGACCCAAGCAGAGAGAGAGAAGGTAGAAGGATGGTAGTTGTAATGCCCAAGCAGAGATTGAGAAGGGAGGAGTACAGAAGTTGCAAGACCCAAGCAGAGAGAGAGAAGGGAGGAGGACGGAAGTTGCAAGACCCAAGCAGAGAGAGAGAAGGGAGGAGGACGGAAGTTGTAAAACCCAAGCAGAGAGAGAGAAGGGAGGAGGACGGAAGTTGCAAGACCCAAGCAGAGAGAGAGAAGGGAGGAGGACGGAAGTTGCAAGACCCAAGCAGAGAGAGAGAAGGGAGGAGGACAGAAGTTGCAAGACCCAAGCAGAGAGAGTGAAGGGAGGAGGACGGAAGTTGCAAGACCCAAGCAGAGAGAGAGAAGGGAGGAGGACGGAAGTTGCAAGACCCAAGCAGAGAGAGAGAAGGGAGGATGGTAGTTGCAAGGCCCAAGCAGAGAGTGAGAAGGGAGGAGGACAGAAGTTGCAAGACCCAACGGGGGAGAGAAGGGAGGAGGACGGAAGTTGCAAGACCCGAGCAGAGAGAGAGAAGGGAGGAGGACGGAAGTTGCAAGACCCAAGCAGAGAGAGAGAAGGGAGGAGGACGGAAGTTGCAAAACCCAAGCAGAGAGAGAGAAGGGAGGAGAACGGAAGTTGCAAGACCCAAGCAGAGAGAGAGAAGGTAGGAGGATGGTATTTGCAAGGCCCAAGCAGAGAGAGAGAAGGAAGGACGACAGAAGTTGCAAGACCCAAGCAGAGAGAGAGAAGGGAGGAGGACGGAAGTTGCAAGACCCAAGCAGAGAGAGAGAATTGAGGAGGACGGAAGTTGCAAGACCCAAGCAGAGAGAGAGAAGGGAGGAGGAAGGAAGTTGCAAGACCCAAGCAGAGATTGAGAAGGGAGGAGGATGGTAGTTGCAAGACCCAAACAGAGAGAGAGAAGGGAGGAGGACGGAAGTTGCAAGACCCAAGCAGAGAGAGAGAAGGGAGGAGGATGGTAGTTGTAATGCCCAAGAAGAGATTGAGAAGGGAGGAGTACAGAAGTTGCAAGACCCAAGCAGAGAGAGAGAAGGGAGGAGGACGGAAGTTGCAAGACCCAAGCAGAGACAGAGAAGGGAGGAGGACGGAAGTTGCAAAACCAAGCAGAGAGAGAGAAGGGAGGAGGACGGAAGTTGCAAGACCCAAGCAGAGAGAGAGAAGGTAGGAGGATGGTAGTTGCAAGGCCCAAGCAGAGAGAGAGAAGGGAGGAGGACAGAAGTTGCAAGACCCAAGCAGAGAGAGAGAAGTGAGGAGGACGGAAGTTGCAAGACCCAAGCAGAGAGAGAGAAGGGAGGAGGACGGAAGTTGCAAGACCCAAGCAGAGAGAGATAAGGGAGGAGGACTGAAGTTGCAAGACCCAAGCAGAGATTGAGAAGGGAGGAGGATGGTAGTTGCAAGGCCCAAGCAGAGAGAGAGAAGGGAGGAGGACAGAAGTTGCAAGACCCAAGCAGAGAGAGAGAAGGGAGGAGGACGGAAGTTGCAAGACCCAAGCAGAGAGAGAGAAGGGAGGAGGACGGAAGTTGCAAGACCCAAGCAGAGAGAGAGAAGGGAGGAGGACGGAAGTTGCAAGACCCAAGCAGAGAGAGAGAAGGTAGGAGGACGGTAGTTGCAAGGCCCAAGCAGAGAGAGAGAAGGGAGGAGGACAGAAGTTGCAAGACCCAAGCAGAGAGAGAGAAGGGAGGAGGACGGAAGTTGCAAGACCCAAGCAGAGAGAGAGAAGGGAGGAGGATGGAAGTTGCAAGACCCAAGCAGAGAGAGAGAAGGGAGGAGGACAGAAGTTGCAAGACCCAAGCAGAGAGAGAGAAGGTAGGAGGATGGTAGTTGCAAGGCCCAAGCAGAGAGTGAGAAGGGATGAGGACAGAAGTTGCAAGACCCAAGCAGAGATTGAGAAGGGAGGAGGACGGAAGTTGCAAGACCCAAGCAGAGAGAGAGAAGGGAGGAGGATGGAAGTTGCAAGACCCAAGCAGAGAGAGAGAAGGGAGGAGGACGGAAGTTGCAAGACCCAAGCAGAGAGAGAGAAGGGAGGAGGACGGAAGTTGCAAGACCCAAGCAGAGAGAGAGAAGGTAGGAGGATGGTAGTTGCAAGGCCCAAGCAGAGAGTGAGAAGGGAGGAGTACAGAAGTTGCAAGACCCAAGCAGAGAGAGAGAAGGGAGGAGGACGGAAGTTGCAAGACCCAAGCAGAGAGAGAGAAGGGAGGAGGACGGAAGTTGCAAGACCCAAGCAGAGAGAGAGAAGGTAGGAGGACGGTAGTTGCAAGGCCCAAGCAGAGAGAGAGAAGGGAGGAGGACAGAAGTTGCAAGACCCAAGCAGAGAGAGAGAAGGGAGGAGGACGGAAGTTGCAAGACCCAAGCAGAGAGAGAGAAGGGAGGAGGATGGTAGTTGTAATGCCCAAGAACAGATTGAGAAGGGAGGAGTACAGAAGTTGCAAGACCCAAGCAGAGAGAGAGAAGGGAGGAGGACGGAAGTTGCAAGACCCAAGCAGAGACAGAGAAGGGAGGAGGACGGAAGTTGCAAAACCAAGCAGAGAGAGAGAAGGGAGGAGGACGGAAGTTGCAAGACCCAAGCAGAGAGAGAGAAGGTAGGAGGATGGTAGTTGCAAGGCCCAAGCAGAGAGAGAGAAGGGAGGAGGACAGAAGTTGCAAGACCCAAGCAGAGAGAGAGAAGGTAGGAGGATGGTAGTTGCAAGGCCCAAGCAGAGAGTGAGAAGGGAGGAGTACAGAAGTTGCAAGACCCAAGCAGAGAGAGAGAAGGGAGGAGGAAGGAAGTTGCAAGACCCAAGCAGAGAGAGAGAAGGGAGGAGGACGGAAGTTGCAAGACCCAAGCAGAGAGAGAGAAGGGAGGAGGACGGAAGTTGCAAAACCCAAGCAGAGAGAGAGAAGGGAGGAGGACGGAAGTTGCAAGACCCAAGCAGAGAGAGAGAAGGGAGGAGGACGGAAGTTGCAAGACCCAAGCAGAGAGAGAGAAGGTAGGAGGACGGTAGTTGCAAGGCCCAAGCAGAGAGAGAGAAGGGAGGAGGACAGAAGTTGCAAGACCCAAGCAGAGAGAGAGAAGGGAGGAGGACGGAAGTTGCAAGACCCAAGCAGAGAGAGAGAAGGGAGGAGGATGGTAGTTGTAATGCCCAAGAAGAGATTGAGAAGGGAGGAGTACAGAAGTTGCAAGACCCAAGCAGAGAGAGAGAAGGGAGGAGGACGGAAGTTGCAAGACCCAAGCAGAGACAGAGAAGGGAGGAGGACGGAAGTTGCAAAACCAAGCAGAGAGAGAGAAGGGAGGAGGACGGAAGTTGCAAGACCCAAGCAGAGAGAGAGAAGGTAGGAGGATGGTAGTTGCAAGGCCCAAGCAGAGAGAGAGAAGGGAGGAGTACAGAAGTTGCAAGACCCAAGCAGAGAGAGAGAAGGGAGGAGGACGGAAGTTGCAAGACCCAAGCAGAGACAGAGAAGGGAGGAGGACGGAAGTTGCAAAACCAAGCAGAGAGAGAGAAGGGAGGAGGACTGAAGTTGCAAGACCCAAGCAGAGAGAGAGAAGGTAGGAGGATGGTAGTTGCAAGGCCCAAGCAGAGAGAGAGAAGGGAGGAGGACAGAAGTTGCAAGACCCAAGCAGAGAGAGAGAAGGTAGGAGGATGGTAGTTGCAAGGCCCAAGCAGAGAGAGAGAAGGGAGGAGGACAGAAGTTGCAAGACCCAAGCAGAGAGAGAGAAGGGAGGAGGACGGAAGTTGCAAGACCCAAGCAGAGAGAGAGAAGGGAGGAGGACGGTAGTTGCAAGGCCCAAGCAGAGAGAGAGAAGGGAGGAGGACAGAAGTTGCAAGACCCAAGCAGAGAGAGAGAAGGGAGGAGGGCGGAAGTTGCAAGACCCAAGCAGAGAGAGAGAAGGGAGGAGGACGGAAGTTGCAAGACCCAAGCAGAGAGAGATAAGGGAGGAGGACTGAAGTTGCAAGACCCAAGCAGAGATTGAGAAGGGAGGAGGATGGTAGTTGCAAGGCCCAAGCAGAGAGAGAGAAGGGAGGAGGACAGAAGTTGCAAGACCCAAGCAGAGAGAGAGAAGGGAGGAGGACGGAAGTTGCAAGACCCAAGCAGAGAGAGAGAAGGGAGGAGGACGGTAGTTGCAAGGCCCAAGCAGAGAGAGAGAAGGGAGGAGGACAGAAGTTGCAAGACCCAAGCAGAGAGAGAGAAGGGAGGAGGGCGGAAGTTGCAAGACCCAAGCAGAGAGAGAGAAGGGAGGAGGATGGAAGTTGCAAGACCCAAGCAGAGAGAGAGAAGGCAGGAGGACGGAAGTTGCAAGACCCAAGCAGAGAGAGAGAAGGGAGGAGGACGGAAGTTGCAAGACCCAAGCAGAGAGATCGAAGGTAGGAGGATGGTAGTTGCAAGGCCCAAGCAGAGAGTGAGAAGGGAGGAGGACAGAAGTTGCAAGACCCAAGCAGAGAGAGAGAAGGGAGGAGGACGGAAGTTGCAAGACCCAAGCAGAGAGAGAGAAGGGAGGAGGATGGAAGTTGCAAGACCCAAGCAGAGAGAGAGAAGGGAGGAGGACGGAAGTTGCAAGACCCAAGCAGAGAGAGAGAAGGGAGGAGGACGGAAGTTGCAAGACCCAAGCAGAGAGAGAGAAGGTAGGAGGATGGTAGTTGCAAGGCCCAAGCAGAGAGTGAGAAGGGAGGAGTACAGAAGTTGCAAGACCCAAGCAGAGAGAGAGAAGGGAGGAGGACGGAAGTTGCAAGACCCAAGCAGAGAGAGAGAAGGGAGGAGGACGGAAGTTGCAAGACCCAAGCAGAGAGAGAGAAGGGAGGAGGACGGAAGTTGCAAAACCCAAGCAGAGAGAGAAGGGAGGAGGACGGAAGTTGCAAGACCCAAGCAGAGAGAGAGAAGGGAGGAGGACGGAAGTTGCAAGACCCAAGCAGAGAGAGAGAAGGTAGGAGGACGGTAGTTGCAAGGCCCAAGCAGAGAGAGAGAAGGGAGGAGGACAGAAGTTGCAAGACCCAAGCAGAGAGAGAGAAGGGAGGAGGACGGAAGTTGCAAGACCCAAGCAGAGAGAGAGAAGGGAGGAGGACGGAAGTTGCAAGACCCAAGCAGAGAGAGAGAAGGGAGGAGGATGGAAGTTGCAAGACCCAAGCAGAGAGAGAGAAGGGAGGAGGACGGAAGTTGCAAGACCCAAGCAGAGAGAGAGAAGGGAGGAGGACGGAAGTTGCAAGACCCAAGCAGAGATTGAGAAGGGAGGAGGATGGTAGTTGCAAGGCCGAAGCAGAGAGAGAGAAGGGAGGAGGACAGAAGTTGCAAGACACAAGCAGAGAGAGAGAAGGGAGGAGGACGGAAGTTGCAAGGCCCAAGCAGAGAGAGAGAGGGAGGAGGACGGAAGTTGCAAGACCCAAGCAGAGAGAGAGAAGGTAGAAGGATGGTAGTTGTAATGCCCAAGCAGAGATTGAGAAGGGAGGAGTACAGAAGTTGCAAGACCCAAGCAGAGAGAGAGAAGGGAGGAGGACGGAAGTTGCAAGACCCAAGCAGAGAGAGAGAAGGGAGGAGGACGGAAGTTGTAAAACCCAAGCAGAGAGAGAGAAGGGAGGAGGACGGAAGTTGCAAGACCCAAGCAGAGAGAGAGAAGGGAGGAGGACGGAAGTTGCAAGACCCAAGCAGAGAGAGAGAAGGGAGGAGGACAGAAGTTGCAAGACCCAAGCAGAGAGAGTGAAGGGAGGAGGACGGAAGTTGCAAGACCCAAGCAGAGAGAGAGAAGGGAGGAGGACGGAAGTTGCAAGACCCAAGCAGAGAGAGAGAAGGGAGGATGGTAGTTGCAAGGCCCAAGCAGAGAGTGAGAAGGGAGGAGGACAGAAGTTGCAAGACCCAACGGGGGGAGAGAAGGGAGGAGGACGGAAGTTGCAAGACCCGAGCAGAGAGAGAGAAGGGAGGAGGACGGAAGTTGCAAGACCCAAGCAGAGAGAGAGAAGGGAGGAGGACGGAAGTTGCAAAACCCAAGCAGAGAGAGAGAAGGGAGGAGAACGGAAGTTGCAAGACCCAAGCAGAGAGAGAGAAGGTAGGAGGATGGTATTTGCAAGGCCCAAGCAGAGAGAGAGAAGGAAGGACGACAGAAGTTGCAAGACCCAAGCAGAGAGAGAGAAGGGAGGAGGACGGAAGTTGCAAGACCCAAGCAGAGAGAGAGAATTGAGGAGGACGGAAGTTGCAAGACCCAAGCAGAGAGAGAGAAGGGAGGAGGAAGGAAGTTGCAAGACCCAAGCAGAGATTGAGAAGGGAGGAGGATGGTAGTTGCAAGACCCAAACAGAGAGAGAGAAGGGAGGAGGACGGAAGTTGCAAGACCCAAGCAGAGAGAGAGAAGGGAGGAGGATGGTAGTTGTAATGCCCAAGAAGAGATTGAGAAGGGAGGAGTACAGAAGTTGCAAGACCCAAGCAGAGAGAGAGAAGGGAGGAGGACGGAAGTTGCAAGACCCAAGCAGAGACAGAGAAGGGAGGAGGACGGAAGTTGCAAAACCAAGCAGAGAGAGAGAAGGGAGGAGGACGGAAGTTGCAAGACCCAAGCAGAGAGAGAGAAGGTAGGAGGATGGTAGTTGCAAGGCCCAAGCAGAGAGAGAGAAGGGAGGAGGACAGAAGTTGCAAGACCCAAGCAGAGAGAGAGAGTGAGGAGGACGGAAGTTGCAAGACCCAAGCAGAGAGAGAGAAGGGAGGAGGACGGAAGTTGCAAGACCCAAGCAGAGAGAGATAAGGGAGGAGGACTGAAGTTGCAAGACCCAAGCAGAGATTGAGAAGGGAGGAGGATGGTAGTTGCAAGGCCCAAGCAGAGAGAGAGAAGGGAGGAGGACAGAAGTTGCAAGACCCAAGCAGAGAGAGAGAAGGGAGGAGGACGGAAGTTGCAAGACCCAAGCAGAGAGAGAGAAGGGAGGAGGACGGAAGTTGCAAGACCCAAGCAGAGAGAGAGAAGGGAGGAGGACGGAAGTTGCAAGACCCAAGCAGAGAGAGAGAAGGTAGGAGGACGGTAGTTGCAAGGCCCAAGCAGAGAGAGAGAAGGGAGGAGGACAGAAGTTGCAAGACCCAAGCAGAGAGAGAGAAGGGAGGAGGACGGAAGTTGCAAGACCCAAGCAGAGAGAGAGAAGGGAGGAGGATGGAAGTTGCAAGACCCAAGCAGAGAGAGAGAAGGGAGGAGGACAGAAGTTGCAAGACCCAAGCAGAGAGAGAGAAGGTAGGAGGATGGTAGTTGCAAGGCCCAAGCAGAGAGTGAGAAGGGATGAGGACAGAAGTTGCAAGACCCAAGCAGAGATTGAGAAGGGAGGAGGACGGAAGTTGCAAGACCCAAGCAGAGAGAGAGAAGGGAGGAGGATGGAAGTTGCAAGACCCAAGCAGAGAGAGAGAAGGGAGGAGGACGGAAGTTGCAAGACCCAAGCAGAGAGAGAGAAGGGAGGAGGACGGAAGTTGCAAGACCCAAGCAGAGAGAGAGAAGGTAGGAGGATGGTAGTTGCAAGGCCCAAGCAGAGAGTGAGAAGGGAGGAGTACAGAAGTTGCAAGACCCAAGCAGAGAGAGAGAAGGGAGGAGGACGGAAGTTGCAAGACCCAAGCAGAGAGAGAAGGGAGGAGGACGGAAGTTGCAAGACCCAAGCAGAGAGAGAGAAGGGAGGAGGACGGAAGTTGCAAAACCCAAGCAGAGAGAGAGAAGGGAGGAGGACGGAAGTTGCAAGACCCAAGCAGAGAGAGAGAAGGGAGGAGGACGGAAGTTGCAAGACCCAAGCAGAGAGAGAGAAGGTAGGAGGACGGTAGTTGCAAGGCCCAAGCAGAGAGAGAGAGGGAGGAGGACAGAAGTTGCAAGACCCAAGCAGAGAGAGAGAAGGGAGGAGGACGGAAGTTGCAAGACCCAAGCAGAGAGAGAGAAGGGAGGAGGATGGTAGTTGTAATGCCCAAGAACAGATTGAGAAGGGAGGAGTACAGAAGTTGCAAGACCCAAGCAGAGAGAGAGAAGGGAGGAGGACGGAAGTTGCAAGACCCAAGCAGAGACAGAGAAGGGAGGAGGACGGAAGTTGCAAAACCAAGCAGAGAGAGAGAAGGGAGGAGGACGGAAGTTGCAAGACCCAAGCAGAGAGAGAGAAGGTAGGAGGATGGTAGTTGCAAGGCCCAAGCAGAGAGAGAGAAGGGAGGAGGACAGAAGTTGCAAGACCCAAGCAGAGAGAGAGAAGGTAGGAGGATGGTAGTTGCAAGGCCCAAGCAGAGAGTGAGAAGGGAGGAGTACAGAAGTTGCAAGACCCAAGCAGAGAGAGAGAAGGGAGGAGGAAGGAAGTTGCAAGACCCAAGCAGAGAGAGAGAAGGGAGGAGGACGGAAGTTGCAAGACCCAAGCAGAGAGAGAGAAGGGAGGAGGACGGAAGTTGCAAAACCCAAGCAGAGAGAGAGAAGGGAGGAGGACGGAAGTTGCAAGACCCAAGCAGAGAGAGAGAAGGGAGGAGGACGGAAGTTGCAAGACCCAAGCAGAGAGAGAGAAGGTAGGAGGACGGTAGTTGCAAGGCCCAAGCAGAGAGAGAGAAGGGAGGAGGACAGAAGTTGCAAGACCCAAGCAGAGAGAGAGAAGGGAGGAGGACGGAAGTTGCAAGACCCAAGCAGAGAGAGAGAAGGGAGGAGGATGGTAGTTGTAATGCCCAAGAAGAGATTGAGAAGGGAGGAGTACAGAAGTTGCAAGACCCAAGCAGAGAGAGAGAAGGGAGGAGGACGGAAGTTGCAAGACCCAAGCAGAGACAGAGA
This sequence comes from Oncorhynchus clarkii lewisi, assembly GCF_045791955.1. Lineage (NCBI taxonomy): Eukaryota > Metazoa > Chordata > Actinopteri > Salmoniformes > Salmonidae > Oncorhynchus > Oncorhynchus clarkii. The sequence continues at coordinate 26,294 of NW_027259019.1, read as the reverse complement.
AGGGAGGAGGACGGAAGTTGCAAAACCAAGCAGAGAGAGAGAAGGGAGGAGGACGGAAGTTGCAAGACCCAAGCAGAGAGAGAGAAGGTAGGAGGATGGTAGTTGCAAGGCCCAAGCAGAGAGAGAGAAGGGAGGAGTACAGAAGTTGCAAGACCCAAGCAGAGAGAGAGAAGGGAGGAGGACGGAAGTTGCAAGACCCAAGCAGAGACAGAGAAGGGAGGAGGACGGAAGTTGCAAAACCAAGCAGAGAGAGAGAAGGGAGGAGGACGGAAGTTGCAAGACCCAAGCAGAGAGAGAGAAGGTAGGAGGATGGTAGTTGCAAGGCCCAAGCAGAGAGAGAGAAGGGAGGAGGACAGAAGTTGCAAGACCCAAGCAGAGAGAGAGAAGGTAGGAGGATGGTAGTTGCAAGGCCCAAGCAGAGAGTGAGAAGGGAGGAGTACAGAAGTTGCAAGACCCAAGCAGAGAGAGAGAAGGGAGGAGGACGGAAGTTGCAAGACCCAAGCAGAGAGAGAGAAGGGAGGAGGACGGAAGTTGCAAGACCCAAGCAGAGAGAGAGAAGGGAGGAGGACGGAAGTTGCAAAACCCAAGCAGAGAGAGAGAAGGGAGGAGGACGGAAGTTGCAAGACCCAAGCAGAGAGAGAGAAGGGAGGAGGACGGAAGTTGCAAGACCCAAGCAGAGAGAGAGAAGGTAGGAGGACGGTAGTTGCAAGGCCCAAGCAGAGAGAGAGAAGGGAGGAGGACAGAAGTTGCAAGACCCAAGCAGAGAGAGAGAAGGGAGGAGGACGGAAGTTGCAAGACCCAAGCAGAGAGAGAGAAGGGAGGAGGATGGTAGTTGTAATGCCCAAGAAGAGATTGAGAAGGGAGGAGTACAGAAGTTGCAAGACCCAAGCAGAGAGAGAGAAGGGAGGAGGACGGAAGTTGCAAGACCCAAGCAGAGACAGAGAAGGGAGGAGGACGGAAGTTGCAAAACCAAGCAGAGAGAGAGAAGGGAGGAGGACGGAAGTTGCAAGACCCAAGCAGAGAGAGAGAAGGTAGGAGGATGGTAGTTGCAAGGCCCAAGCAGAGAGAGAGAAGGGAGGAGGACAGAAGTTGCAAGACCCAAGCAGAGAGAGAGAAGTGAGGAGGACGGAAGTTGCAAGACCCAAGCAGAGAGAGAGAAGGGAGGAGGACGGAAGTTGCAAGACCCAAGCAGAGAGAGATAAGGGAGGAGGACTGAAGTTGCAAGACCCAAGCAGAGATTGAGAAGGGAGGAGGATGGTAGTTGCAAGGCCCAAGCAGAGAGAGAGAAGGGAGGAGGACAGAAGTTGCAAGACCCAAGCAGAGAGAGAGAAGGGAGGAGGACGGAAGTTGCAAGACCCAAGCAGAGAGAGAGAAGGGAGGAGGACGGAAGTTGCAAGACCCAAGCAGAGAGAGAGAAGGGAGGAGGACGGAAGTTGCAAGACCCAAGCAGAGAGAGAGAAGGTAGGAGGACGGTAGTTGCAAGGCCCAAGCAGAGAGAGAGAAGGGAGGAGGACAGAAGTTGCAAGACCCAAGCAGAGAGAGAGAAGGGAGGAGGACGGAAGTTGCAAGACCCAAGCAGAGAGAGAGAAGGGAGGAGGATGGAAGTTGCAAGACCCAAGCAGAGAGAGAGAAGGGAGGAGGACAGAAGTTGCAAGACCCAAGCAGAGAGAGAGAAGGTAGGAGGATGGTAGTTGCAAGGCCCAAGCAGAGAGTGAGAAGGGATGAGGACAGAAGTTGCAAGACCCAAGCAGAGAGAGAGAAGGGAGGAGGACGGAAGTTGCAAGACCCAAGCAGAGAGAGAGAAGGGAGGAGGATGGAAGTTGCAAGACCCAAGCAGAGAGAGAGAAGGGAGGAGGACGGAAGTTGCAAGACCCAAGCAGAGAGAGAGAAGGGAGGAGGACGGAAGTTGCAAGACCCAAGCAGAGAGAGAGAAGGTAGGAGGATGGTAGTTGCAAGACCCAAGCAGAGAGTGAGAAGGGAGGAGGACGGAAGTTTCAAGACCCAAGAAGAGAGAGAGAAGGGAGGAGGACGGAAGTTGCAAGACCCTAGCAGAGAGAGAGAAGGGAGGAGGACGGAAGTTGCAAGACCCAAGCAGAGAGAGAGAAGGGAGGAGGACGGAAGTTGCAAAACCCAAGCAGAGAGAGAGAAGGGAGGAGGACGGAAGTTGCAAGACCCAAGCAGAGAGAGAGAAGGGAGGAGGACGGAAGTTGCAAGACCCAAGCAGAGAGAGAGAAGGTAGGAGGACGGTAGTTGCAAGGCCCAAGCAGAGAGAGAGAAGGGAGGAGGACAGAAGTTGCAAGACCCAAGCAGAGAGAGAGAAGGGAGGAGGACGGAAGTTGCAAGACCCAAGCAGAGAGAGAGAAGGTAGGAGGATGGTAGTTGCAAGACCCAAGCAGAGACAGAGAAGGGAGGAGGACGGAAGTTGCAAAACCAAGCAGAGAGAGAGAAGGGAGGAGGACGGAAGTTGCAAGACCCAAGCAGAGAGAGAGAAGGTAGGAGGATGGTAGTTGCAAGGCCCAAGCAGAGAGAGAGAAGGGAGGAGGACAGAAGTTGCAAGACCCAAGCAGAGAGAGAGAAGGTAGGAGGATGGTAGTTGCAAGGCCCAAGCAGAGAGTGAGAAGGGAGGAGTACAGAAGTTGCAAGACCCAAGCAGAGAGAGAGAAGGGAGGAGGAAGGAAGTTGCAAGACCCAAGCAGAGACAGAGAAGGGAGGAGGACGGAAGTTGCAAGACCCAAGCAGAGACAGAGAAGGGAGGAGGACGGAAGTTGCAAAACCAAGCAGAGAGAGAGAAGGGAGGAGGACGGAAGTTGCAAGACCCAAGCAGAGAGAGAGAAGGTAGGAGGATGGTAGTTGCAAGGCCCAAGCAGAGAGAGAGAAGGGAGGAGGACAGAAGTTGCAAGACCCAAGCAGAGAGAGAGAAGGTAGGAGGATGGTAGTTGCAAGGCCCAAGCAGAGAGTGAGAAGGGAGGAGTACAGAAGTTGCAAGACCCAAGCAGAGAGAGAGAAGGGAGGAGGAAGGAAGTTGCAAGACCCAAGCAGAGAGAGAGAAGGGAGGAGGACGGAAGTTGCAAGACCCAAGCAGAGAGAGAGAAGGGAGGAGGACGGAAGTTGCAAAACCCAAGCAGAGAGAGAGAAGGGAGGAGGACGGAAGTTGCAAGACCCAAGCAGAGAGAGAGAAGGGAGGAGGACGGAAGTTGCAAGACCCAAGCAGAGAGAGAGAAGGTAGGAGGACGGTAGTTGCAAGGCCCAAGCAGAGAGAGAGAAGGGAGGAGGACAGAAGTTGCAAGACCCAAGCAGAGAGAGAGAAGGGAGGAGGACGGAAGTTGCAAGACCCAAGCAGAGAGAGAGAAGGGAGGAGGATGGTAGTTGTAATGCCCAAGAAGAGATTGAGAAGGGAGGAGTACAGAAGTTGCAAGACCCAAGCAGAGAGAGAGAAGGGAGGAGGACGGAAGTTGCAAGACCCAAGCAGAGACAGAGAAGGGAGGAGGACGGAAGTTGCAAAACCAAGCAGAGAGAGAGAAGGGAGGAGGACGGAAGTTGCAAGACCCAAGCAGAGAGAGAGAAGGTAGGAGGATGGTAGTTGCAAGGCCCAAGCAGAGAGAGAGAAGGGAGGAGTACAGAAGTTGCAAGACCCAAGCAGAGAGAGAGAAGGGAGGAGGACGGAAGTTGCAAGACCCAAGCAGAGACAGAGAAGGGAGGAGGACGGAAGTTGCAAAACCAAGCAGAGAGAGAGAAGGGAGGAGGACGGAAGTTGCAAGACCCAAGCAGAGAGAGAGAAGGTAGGAGGATGGTAGTTGCAAGGCCCAAGCAGAGAGAGAGAAGGGAGGAGGACAGAAGTTGCAAGACCCAAGCAGAGAGAGAGAAGGTAGGAGGATGGTAGTTGCAAGGCCCAAGCAGAGAGTGAGAAGGGAGGAGTACAGAAGTTGCAAGACCCAAGCAGAGAGAGAGAAGGGAGGAGGACGGAAGTTGCAAGACCCAAGCAGAGAGAGAGAAGGGAGGAGGACGGAAGTTGCAAGACCCAAGCAGAGAGAGAGAAGGGAGGAGGACGGAAGTTGCAAAACCCAAGCAGAGAGAGAGAAGGGAGGAGGACGGAAGTTGCAAGACCCAAGCAGAGAGAGAGAAGGGAGGAGGACGGAAGTTGCAAGACCCAAGCAGAGAGAGAGAAGGTAGGAGGACGGTAGTTGCAAGGCCCAAGCAGAGAGAGAGAAGGGAGGAGGACAGAAGTTGCAAGACCCAAGCAGAGAGAGAGAAGGGAGGAGGACGGAAGTTGCAAGACCCAAGCAGAGAGAGAGAAGGGAGGAGGATGGTAGTTGTAATGCCCAAGAAGAGATTGAGAAGGGAGGAGTACAGAAGTTGCAAGACCCAAGCAGAGAGAGAGAAGGGAGGAGGACGGAAGTTGCAAGACCCAAGCAGAGACAGAGAAGGGAGGAGGACGGAAGTTGCAAAACCAAGCAGAGAGAGAGAAGGGAGGAGGACGGAAGTTGCAAGACCCAAGCAGAGAGAGAGAAGGTAGGAGGATGGTAGTTGCAAGGCCCAAGCAGAGAGAGAGAAGGGAGGAGGACAGAAGTTGCAAGACCCAAGCAGAGAGAGAGAAGTGAGGAGGACGGAAGTTGCAAGACCCAAGCAGAGAGAGAGAAGGGAGGAGGACGGAAGTTGCAAGACCCAAGCAGAGAGAGATAAGGGAGGAGGACTGAAGTTGCAAGACCCAAGCAGAGATTGAGAAGGGAGGAGGATGGTAGTTGCAAGGCCCAAGCAGAGAGAGAGAAGGGAGGAGGACAGAAGTTGCAAGACCCAAGCAGAGAGAGAGAAGGGAGGAGGACGGAAGTTGCAAGACCCAAGCAGAGAGAGAGAAGGGAGGAGGACGGAAGTTGCAAGACCCAAGCAGAGAGAGAGAAGGGAGGAGGACGGAAGTTGCAAGACCCAAGCAGAGAGAGAGAAGGTAGGAGGACGGTAGTTGCAAGGCCCAAGCAGAGAGAGAGAAGGGAGGAGGACAGAAGTTGCAAGACCCAAGCAGAGAGAGAGAAGGGAGGAGGACGGAAGTTGCAAGACCCAAGCAGAGAGAGAGAAGGGAGGAGGATGGAAGTTGCAAGACCCAAGCAGAGAGAGAGAAGGGAGGAGGACAGAAGTTGCAAGACCCAAGCAGAGAGAGAGAAGGTAGGAGGATGGTAGTTGCAAGGCCCAAGCAGAGAGTGAGAAGGGATGAGGACAGAAGTTGCAAGACCCAAGCAGAGAGAGAGAAGGGAGGAGGACGGAAGTTGCAAGACCCAAGCAGAGAGAGAGAAGGGAGGAGGATGGAAGTTGCAAGACCCAAGCAGAGAGAGAGAAGGGAGGAGGACGGAAGTTGCAAGACCCAAGCAGAGAGAGAGAAGGGAGGAGGACGGAAGTTGCAAGACCCAAGCAGAGAGAGAGAAGGTAGGAGGATGGTAGTTGCAAGACCCAAGCAGAGAGTGAGAAGGGAGGAGTACAGAAGTTGCAAGACCCAAGCAGAGAGAGAGAAGGGAGGAGGACGGAAGTTGCAAGACCCAAGCAGAGAGAGAGAAGGGAGGAGGACGGAAGTTGCAAGACCCAAGCAGAGAGAGAGAAGGGAGGAGGACGGAAGTTGCAAAACCCAAGCAGAGAGAGAGAAGGGAGGAGGACGGAAGTTGCAAGACCCAAGCAGAGAGAGAGAAGGGAGGAGGACGGAAGTTGCAAGACCCAAGCAGAGAGAGAGAAGGTAGGAGGACGGTAGTTGCAAGGCCCAAGCAGAGAGAGAGAAGGGAGGAGGACAGAAGTTGCAAGACCCAAGCAGAGAGAGAGAAGGGAGGAGGACGGAAGTTGCAAGACCCAAGCAGAGAGAGAGAAGGTAGGAGGATGGTAGTTGCAAGGCCCAAGCAGAGAGTGAGAAGGGAGGAGTACAGAAGTTGCAAGACCCAAGCAGAGAGAGAGAAGGGAGGAGGACGGAAGTTGCAAGACCCAAGCAGAGAGAGAGAAGGGAGGAGGACGGAAGTTGCAAGACCCAAGCAGAGAGAGAGAAGGGAGGAGGACGGAAGTTGCAAAACCCAAGCAGAGAGAGAGAAGGGAGGAGGACGGAAGTTGCAAGACCCAAGCAGAGAGAGAGAAGGGAGGAGGACGGAAGTTGCAAGACCCAAGCAGAGAGAGAGAAGGTAGGAGGACGGTAGTTGCAAGGCCCAAGCAGAGAGAGAGAAGGGAGGAGGACAGAAGTTGCAAGACCCAAGCAGAGAGAGAGAAGGGAGGAGGACGGAAGTTGCAAGACCCAAGCAGAGAGAGAGAAGGGAGGAGGACGGAAGTTGCAAGACCCAAGCAGAGAGAGAGAAGGGAGGAGGATGGAAGTTGCAAGACCCAAGCAGAGAGAGAGAAGGGAGGAGGACGGAAGTTGCAAGACCCAAGCAGAGAGAGAGAAGGGAGGAGGACGGAAGTTGCAAGACCCAAGCAGAGATTGAGAAGGGAGGAGGATGGTAGTTGCAAGGCCCAAGCAGAGAGAGAGAAGGGAGGAGGACAGAAGTTGCAAGACCCAAGCAGAGAGAGAGAAGGGAGGAGGACGGAAGTTGCAAGACCCAAGCAGAGAGAGAGAAGGGAGGAGGACGGAAGTTGCAAGACCCAAGCAGAGAGAGAGAAGGGAGGACGGAAGTTGCAAGGCCCAAGCAGAGAGAGAGAAGGGAGGAGGACGGAAGTTGCAAGACCCAAGCAGAGAGAGAGAAGGTAGAAGGATGGTAGTTGTAATGCCCAAGCAGAGATTGAGAAGGGAGGAGTACAGAAGTTGCAAGACCCAAGCAGAGAGAGAGAAGGGAGGAGGACGGAAGTTGCAAGACCCAAGCAGAGAGAGAGAAGGGAGGAGGACGGAAGTTGCAAAACCCAAGCAGAGAGAGAGAAGGGAGGAGGACGGAAGTTGCAAGACCCAAGCAGAGAGAGAGAAGGGAGGAGGACGGAAGTTGCAAGACCCAAGCAGAGAGAGAGAAGGGAGGAGGACAGAAGTTGCAAGACCCAAGCAGAGAGAGTGAAGGGAGGAGGACGGAAGTTGCAAGACCCAAGCAGAGAGAGAGAAGGGAGGAGGACGGAAGTTGCAAGACCCAAGCAGAGAGAGAGAAGGGAGGAGGAAGGAAGTTGCAAGACCCAAGCAGAGATTGAGAAGGGAGGAGGAGGGTAGTTGCAAGGCCCAAGCAGAGAGAGAGAAGGGAGGAGGACAGAAGTTGCAAGACCCAAGCAGAGAGAGAGAAGGGAGGAGGACGGAAGTTGCAAGACCCAAGCAGAGAGAGAGAAGGGAGGAGGACGGAAGTTGCAAGACCCAAGCAGAGAGAGAGAAGGGAGGAGGACGGAAGTTGCAAGACCCAAGCAGAGAGAGAGAAGGTAGGAGGACGGTAGTTGCAAGGCCCAAGCAGAGAGAGAGAAGGGAGGAGGACAGAAGTTGCAAGACCCAAGCAGAGAGAGAGAAGGGAGGAGGATGGAAGTTGCAAGACCCAAGCAGAGAGAGAGAAGGGAGGAGGACAGAAGTTGCAAGACCCAAGCAGAGAGAGAGAAGGTAGGAGGATGGTAGTTGCAAGGCCCAAGCAGAGAGTGAGAAGGGATGAGGACAGAAGTTGCAAGACCCAAGCAGAGAGAGAGAAGGGAGGAGGACGGAAGTTGCAAGACCCAAGCAGAGAGAGAGAAGGGAGGAGGATGGAAGTTGCAAGACCCAAGCAGAGAGAGAGAAGGGAGGAGGACGGAAGTTGCAAGACCCAAGCAGAGAGAGAGAAGGGAGGAGGACGGAAGTTGCAAGACCCAAGCAGAGAGAGAGAAGGTAGGAGGATGGTAGTTGCAAGACCCAAGCAGAGAGTGAGAAGGGAGGAGTACAGAAGTTGCAAGACCCAAGCAGAGAGAGAGAAGGGAGGAGGACGGAAGTTGCAAGACCCAAGCAGAGAGAGAGAAGGGAGGAGGACGGAAGTTGCAAGACCCAAGCAGAGAGAGAGAAGGGAGGAGGACGGAAGTTGCAAAACCCAAGCAGAGAGAGAGAAGGGAGGAGGACGGAAGTTGCAAGACCCAAGCAGAGAGAGAGAAGGGAGGAGGACGGAAGTTGCAAGACCCAAGCAGAGAGAGAGAAGGTAGGAGGACGGTAGTTGCAAGGCCCAAGCAGAGAGAGAGAAGGGAGGAGGACAGAAGTTGCAAGACCCAAGCAGAGAGAGAGAAGGGAGGAGGACGGAAGTTGCAAGACCCAAGCAGAGAGAGAGAAGGTAGGAGGATGGTAGTTGCAAGGCCCAAGCAGAGAGTGAGAAGGGAGGAGTACAGAAGTTGCAAGACCCAAGCAGAGAGAGAGAGGAGGGAGGAACGGAAGTTGCAAGACCCAAGCAGAGAGAGAGAAGGGAGGAGGACGGAAGTTGCAAGACCCAAGCAGAGAGAGAGAAGGGAGGAGGACGGAAGTTGCAAAACCCAAGCAGAGAGAGAGAAGGGAGGAGGACGGAAGTTGCAAGACCCAAGCAGAGAGAGAGAAGGGAGGAGGACGGAAGTTGCAAGACCCAAGCAGAGAGAGAGAAGGTAGGAGGACGGTAGTTGCAAGGCCCAAGCAGAGAGAGAGAAGGGAGGAGGACAGAAGTTGCAAGACCCAAGCAGAGAGAGAGAAGGGAGGAGGACGGAAGTTGCAAGACCCAAGCAGAGAGAGAGAAGGGAGGAGGACGGAAGTTGCAAGACCCAAGCAGAGAGAGAGAAGGGAGGAGGATGGAAGTTGCAAGACCCAAGCAGAGAGAGAGAAGGGAGGAGGACGGAAGTTGCAAGACCCAAGCAGAGAGAGAGAAGGGAGGAGGACGGAAGTTGCAAGACCCAAGCAGAGATTGAGAAGGGAGGAGGATGGTAGTTGCAAGGCCCAAGCAGAGAGAGAGAAGGGAGGAGGACGGAAGTTGCAAGACCCAAGCAGAGAGAGAGAAGGGAGGAGGACGGAAGTTGCAAGACCCAAGCAGAGAGAGAGAAGGGAGGAGGACGGAAGTTGCAAGACCCAAGCAGAGAGAGAGAAGGGAGGACGGAAGTTGCAAGGCCCAAGCAGAGAGAGAGAAGGGAGGAGGACGGAAGTTGCAAGACCCAAGCAGAGAGAGAGAAGGTAGAAGGATGGTAGTTGTAATGCCCAAGCAGAGATTGAGAAGGGAGGAGTACAGAAGTTGCAAGACCCAAGCAGAGAGAGAGAAGGGAGGAGGACGGAAGTTGCAAGACCCAAGCAGAGAGAGAGAAGGGAGGAGGACGGAAGTTGCAAAACCCAAGCAGAGAGAGAGAAGGGAGGAGGACGGAAGTTGCAAGACCCAAGCAGAGAGAGAGAAGGGAGGAGGACGGAAGTTGCAAGACCCAAGCAGAGAGAGAGAAGGGAGGAGGACAGAAGTTGCAAGACCCAAGCAGAGAGAGTGAAGGGAGGAGGACGGAAGTTGCAAGACCCAAGCAGAGAGAGAGAAGGGAGGAGGACGGAAGTTGCAAGACCCAAGCAGAGAGAGAGAAGGGAGGAGGAAGGAAGTTGCAAGACCCAAGCAGAGATTGAGAAGGGAGGAGGATGGTAGTTGCAAGGCCCAAGCAGAGAGAGAGAAGGGAGGAGGACAGAAGTTGCAAGACCCAAGCAGAGAGAGAGAAGGGAGGAGGACGGAAGTTGCAAGACCCAAGCAGAGAGAGAGAAGGGAGGAGGACGGAAGTTGCAAGACCCAAGCAGAGAGAGAGAAGGGAGGACGGAAGTTGCAAGGCCCAAGCAGAGAGAGAGAAGGGAGGAGGACGGAAGTTGCAAGACCCAAGCAGAGAGAGAGAAGGTAGAAGGATGGTAGTTGTAATGCCCAAGCAGAGATTGAGAAGGGAGGAGTACAGAAGTTGCAAGACCCAAGCAGAGAGAGAGAAGGGAGGAGGACGGAAGTTGCAAGACCCAAGCAGAGAGAGAGAAGGGAGAAGGACGGAAGTTGCAAAACCCAAGCAGAGACAGAGAAGGGAGGAGGACGGAAGTTGCAAAACCAAGCAGAGAGAGAGAAGGGAGGAGGACGGAAGTTGCAAGACCCAAGCAGAGAGAGAGAAGGTAGGAGGATGGTAGTTGCAAGGCCCAAGCAGAGAGAGAGAAGGGAGGAGGACAGAAGTTGCAAGACCCAAGCAGAGAGAGAGAAGGTAGGAGGATGGTAGTTGCAAGGCCCAAGCAGAGAGTGAGAAGGGAGGAGTACAGAAGTTGCAAGACCCAAGCAGAGAGAGAGAAGGGAGGAGGACGGAAGTTGCAAGACCCAAGCAGAGAGAGAGAAGGGAGGAGGACGGAAGTTGCAAGACCCAAGCAGAGAGAGAGAAGGGAGGAGGACGGAAGTTGCAAAACCCAAGCAGAGAGAGAGAAGGGAGGAGGACGGAAGTTGCAAGACCCAAGCAGAGAGAGAGAAGGGAGGAGGACGGAAGTTGCAAGACCCAAGCAGAGAGAGAGAAGGTAGGAGGACGGTAGTTGCAAGGCCCAAGCAGAGAGAGAGAAGGGAGGAGGACAGAAGTTGCAAGACCCAAGCAGAGAGAGAGAAGGGAGGAGGACGGAAGTTGCAAGACCCAAGCAGAGAGAGAGAAGGGAGGAGGATGGTAGTTGTAATGCCCAAGAAGAGATTGAGAAGGGAGGAGTACAGAAGTTGCAAGACCCAAGCAGAGAGAGAGAAGGGAGGAGGACGGAAGTTGCAAGACCCAAGCAGAGACAGAGAAGGGAGGAGGACGGAAGTTGCAAAACCAAGCAGAGAGAGAGAAGGGAGGAGGACGGAAGTTGCAAGACCCAAGCAGAGAGAGAGAAGGTAGGAGGATGGTAGTTGCAAGGCCCAAGCAGAGAGAGAGAAGGGAGGAGTACAGAAGTTGCAAGACCCAAGCAGAGAGAGAGAAGGGAGGAGGACGGAAGTTGCAAGACCCAAGCAGAGACAGAGAAGGGAGGAGGACGGAAGTTGCAAAACCAAGCAGAGAGAGAGAAGGGAGGAGGACGGAAGTTGCAAGACCCAAGCAGAGAGAGAGAAGGTAGGAGGATGGTAGTTGCAAGGCCCAAGCAGAGAGAGAGAAGGGAGGAGGACAGAAGTTGCAAGACCCAAGCAGAGAGAGAGAAGGTAGGAGGATGGTAGTTGCAAGGCCCAAGCAGAGAGTGAGAAGGGAGGAGTACAGAAGTTGCAAGACCCAAGCAGAGAGAGAGAAGGGAGGAGGACGGAAGTTGCAAGACCCAAGCAGAGAGAGAGAAGGGAGGAGGACGGAAGTTGCAAGACCCAAGCAGAGAGAGAGAAGGGAGGAGGACGGAAGTTGCAAAACCCAAGCAGAGAGAGAGAAGGGAGGAGGACGGAAGTTGCAAGACCCAAGCAGAGAGAGAGAAGGGAGGAGGACGGAAGTTGCAAGACCCAAGCAGAGAGAGAGAAGGTAGGAGGACGGTGGTTGCAAGGCCCAAGCAGAGAGAGAGAAGGGAGGAGGACAGAAGTTGCAAGACCCAAGCAGAGAGAGAGAAGGGAGGAGGACGGAAGTTGCAAGACCCAAGCAGAGAGAGAGAAGGGAGGAGGATGGTAGTTGTAATGCCCAAGAAGAGATTGAGAAGGGAGGAGTACAGAAGTTGCAAGACCCAAGCAGAGAGAGAGAAGGGAGGAGGACGGAAGTTGCAAGACCCAAGCAGAGACAGAGAAGGGAGGAGGACGGAAGTTGCAAAACCAAGCAGAGAGAGAGAAGGGAGGAGGACGGAAGTTGCAAGACCCAAGCAGAGAGAGCGAAGGTAGGAGGATGGTAGTTGCAAGGCCCAAGCAGAGAGAGAGAAGGGAGGAGGACAGAAGTTGCAAGACCCAAGCAGAGAGAGAGAAGGGAGGAGGACGGAAGTTGCAAGACCCAAGCAGAGAGAGAGAAGGGAGGAGGACGGAAGTTGCAAGACCCAAGCAGAGAGAGAGAAGGTAGAAGGATGGTAGTTGTAATGCCCAAGCAGAGATTGAGAAGGGAGGAGTACAGAAGTTGCAAGACCCAAGCAGAGAGAGAGAAGTGAGGAGGACGGAAGTTGCAAGACCCAAGCAGAGAGAGAGAAGGGAGGAGGACGGAAGTTGCAAAACCCAAGCAGAGAGAGAGAAGGGAGGAGGACGGAAGTTGCAAGACCCAAGCAGAGAGAGAGAAGGGAGGAGGACGGAAGTTGCAAGACCCAAGCAGAGAGAGAGAAGGGAGGAGGACAGAAGTTGCAAGACCCAAGCAGAGAGAGTGAAGGGAGGAGGACGGAAGTTGCAAGACCCAAGCAGAGAGAGAGAAGGGAGGAGGACGGAAGTTGCAAGACCCAAGCAGAGAGAGAGAAGGGAGGAGGAAGGAAGTTGCAAGACCCAAGCAGAGATTGAGAAGGGAGGAGGATGGTAGTTGCAAGGCCCAAGCAGAGAGAGAGAAGGGAGGAGGACAGAAGTTGCAAGACCCAAGCAGAGAGAGAGAAGGGAGGAGGACGGAAGTTGCAAGACCCAAGCAGAGAGAGAGAAGGGAGGAGGACGGAAGTTGCAAGACCCAAGCAGAGAGAGAGAAGGGAGGACGGAAGTTGCAAGGCCCAAGCAGAGACAGAGAAGGGAGGAGGACGGAAGTTGCAAGAGCCAAGCAGAGAGAGAGAAGGTAGAAGGATGGTAGTTGTAATGCCCAAGCAGAGATTGAGAAGGGAGGAGTACAGAAGTTGCAAGACCCAAGCAGAGAGAGAGAAGGGAGGAGGACGGAAGTTGCAAGACCCAAGCAGAGAGAGAGAAGGGAGAAGGACGGAAGTTGCAAAACCCAAGCAGAGACAGAGAAGGGAGGAGGACGGAAGTTGCAAAACCAAGCAGAGAGAGAGAAGGGAGGAGGACGGAAGTTGCAAGACCCAAGCAGAGAGAGAGAAGGTAGGAGGATGGTAGTTGCAAGGCCCAAGCAGAGAGAGAGAAGGGAGGAGGACAGAAGTTGCAAGACCCAAGCAGAGAGAGAGAAGGTAGGAGGATGGTAGTTGCAAGGCCCAAGCAGAGAGTGAGAAGGGAGGAGTACAGAAGTTGCAAGACCCAAGCAGAGAGAGAGAAGGGAGGAGGACGGAAGTTGCAAGACCCAAGCAGAGAGAGAGAAGGGAGGAGGACGGAAGTTGCAAGACCCAAGCAGAGAGAGAGAAGGGAGGAGGACGGAAGTTGCAAAACCCAAGCAGAGAGAGAGAAGGGAGGAGGACGGAAGTTGCAAGACCCAAGCAGAGAGAGAGAAGGGAGGAGGACGGAAGTTGCAAGACCCAAGCAGAGAGAGAGAAGGTAGGAGGACGGTAGTTGCAAGGCCCAAGCAGAGAGAGAGAAGGGAGGAGGACAGAAGTTGCAAGACCCAAGCAGAGAGAGAGAAGGGAGGAGGACGGAAGTTGCAAGACCCAAGCAGAGAGAGAGAAGGGAGGAGGATGGTAGTTGTAATGCCCAAGAAGAGATTGAGAAGGGAGGAGTACAGAAGTTGCAAGACCCAAGCAGAGAGAGAGAAGGGAGGAGGACGGAAGTTGCAAGACCCAAGCAGAGACAGAGAAGGGAGGAGGACGGAAGTTGCAAAACCAAGCAGAGAGAGAGAAGGGAGGAGGACGGAAGTTGCAAGACCCAAGCAGAGAGAGAGAAGGTAGGAGGATGGTAGTTGCAAGGCCCAAGCAGAGAGAGAGAAGGGAGGAGTACAGAAGTTGCAAGACCCAAGCAGAGAGAGAGAAGGGAGGAGGACGGAAGTTGCAAGACCCAAGCAGAGACAGAGAAGGGAGGAGGACGGAAGTTGCAAAACCAAGCAGAGAGAGAGAAGGGAGGAGGACTGAAGTTGCAAGACCCAAGCAGAGAGAGAGAAGGTAGGAGGATGGTAGTTGCAAGGCCCAAGCAGAGAGAGAGAAGGGAGGAGGACAGAAGTTGCAAGACCCAAGCAGAGAGAGAGAAGGTAGGAGGATGGTAGTTGCAAGGCCCAAGCAGAGAGTGAGAAGGGAGGAGTACAGAAGTTGCAAGACCCAAGCAGAGAGAGAGAAGGGAGGAGGACGGAAGTTGCAAGACCCAAGCAGAGAGAGAGAAGGGAGGAGGACGGAAGTTGCAAGACCCAAGCAGAGAGAGAGAAGGGAGGAGGACGGAAGTTGCAAAACCCAAGCAGAGAGAGAGAAGGGAGGAGGACGGAAGTTGCAAGACCCAAGCAGAGAGAGAGAAGGGAGGAGGACGGAAGTTGCAAGACCCAAGCAGAGAGAGAGAAGGTAGGAGGACGGTGGTTGCAAGGCCCAAGCAGAGAGAGAGAAGGGAGGAGGACAGAAGTTGCAAGACCCAAGCAGAGAGAGAGAAGGGAGGAGGACGGAAGTTGCAAGACCCAAGCAGAGAGAGAGAAGGGAGGAGGATGGTAGTTGTAATGCCCAAGAAGAGATTGAGAAGGGAGGAGTACAGAAGTTGCAAGACCCAAGCAGAGAGAGAGAAGGGAGGAGGACGGAAGTTGCAAGACCAAAGCAGAGACAGAGAAGGGAGGAGGACGGAAGTTGCAAAACCAAGCAGAGAGAGAGAAGGGAGGAGGACGGAAGTTGCAAGACCCAAGCAGAGAGAGAGAAGGTAGGAGGATGGTAGTTGCAAGGCCCAAGCAGAGAGAGAGAAGGGAGGAGGACAGAAGTTGCAAGACCCAAGCAGAGAGAGAGAAGTGAGGAGGACGGAAGTTGCAAGACCCAAGCAGAGAGAGAGAAGGGAGGAGGACGGAAGTTGCAAGACCCAAGCAGAGAGAGATAAGGGAGGAGGACTGAAGTTGCAAGACCCAAGCAGAGATTGAGAAGGGAGGAGGATGGTAGTTGCAAGGCCCAAGCAGAGAGAGAGAAGGGAGGAGGACAGAAGTTGCAAGACCCAAGCAGAGAGAGAGAAGGGAGGAGGACGGAAGTTGCAAGACCCAAGCAGAGAGAGAGAAGGGAGGAGGACGGAAGTTGCAAGACCCAAGCAGAGAGAGAGAAGGGAGGAGGACGGAAGTTGCAAGACCCAAGCAGAGAGAGAGAAGGTAGGAGGACGGTAGTTGCAAGGCCCAAGCAGAGAGAGAGAAGGGAGGAGGACAGAAGTTGCAAGACCCAAGCAGAGAGAGAGAAGGGAGGAGGACGGAAGTTGCAAGACCCAAGCAGAGAGAGAGAAGGGAGGAGGATGGAAGTTGCAAGACCCAAGCAGAGAGAGAGAAGGGAGGAGGACAGAAGTTGCAAGACCCAAGCAGAGAGAGAGAAGGTAGGAGGATGGTAGTTGCAAGGCCCAAGCAGAGAGTGAGAAGGGATGAGGACAGAAGTTGCAAGACCCAAGCAGAGAGAGAGAAGGGAGGAGGACGGAAGTTGCAAGACCCAAGCAGAGAGAGAGAAGGGAGGAGGATGGAAGTTGCAAGACCCAAGCAGAGAGAGAGAAGGGAGGAGGACGGAAGTTGCAAGACCCAAGCAGAGAGAGAGAAGGGAGGAGGACGGAAGTTGCAAGACCCAAGCAGAGAGAGAGAAGGTAGGAGGATGGTAGTTGCAAGGCCCAAGCAGAGAGTGAGAAGGGAGGAGTACAGAAGTTGCAAGACCCAAGCAGAGAGAGAGAAGGGAGGAGGACGGAAGTTGCAAGACCCCAGCAGAGAGAGAGAAGGGAGGAGGACGGAAGTTGCAAGACCCAAGCAGAGAGAGAGAAGGGAGGAGGACGGAAGTTGCAAAACCCAAGCAGAGAGAGAGAAGGGAGGAGGACGGAAGTTGCAAGACCCAAGCAGAGAGAGAGAAGGGAGGAGGACGGAAGTTGCAAGACCCAAGCAGAGAGAGAGAAGGTAGGAGGACGGTAGTTGCAAGGCCCAAGCAGAGAGAGAGAAGGGAGGAGGACAGAAGTTGCAAGACCCAAGCAGAGAGAGAGAAGGGAGGAGGACGGAAGTTGCAAGACCCAAGCAGAGAGAGAGAAGGTAGGAGGATGGTAGTTGCAAGGCCCAAGCAGAGAGTGAGAAGGGAGGAGTACAGAAGTTGCAAGACCCAAGCAGAGAGAGAGAAGGGAGGAGGACGGAAGTTGCAAGACCCAAGCAGAGAGAGAGAAGGGAGGAGGACGGAAGTTGCAAGACCCAAGCAGAGAGAGAGAAGGGAGGAGGACGGAAGTTGCAAAACCCAAGCAGAGAGAGAGAAGGGAGGAGGACGGAAGTTGCAAGACCCAAGCAGAGAGAGAGAAGGGAGGAGGACGGAAGTTGCAAGACCCAAGCAGAGAGAGAGAAGGTAGGAGGACGGTAGTTGCAAGGCCCAAGCAGAGAGAGAGAAGGGAGGAGGACAGAAGTTGCAAGACCCAAGCAGAGAGAGAGAAGGGAGGAGGACGGAAGTTGCAAGACCCAAGCAGAGAGAGAGAAGGGAGGAGGACGGAAGTTGCAAGACCCAAGCAGAGAGAGAGAAGGGAGGAGGATGGAAGTTGCAAGACCCAAGCAGAGAGAGAGAAGGGAGGAGGACGGAAGTTGCAAGACCCAAGCAGAGAGAGAGAAGGGAGGAGGACGGAAGTTGCAAGACCCAAGCAGAGATTGAGAAGGGAGGAGGATGGTAGTTGCAAGGCCCAAGCAGAGAGAGAGAAGGGAGGAGGACAGAAGTTGCAAGACCCAAGCAGAGAGAGAGAAGGGAGGAGGACGGAAGTTGCAAGACCCAAGCAGAGAGAGAGAAGGGAGGAGGACGGAAGTTGCAAGACCCAAGCAGAGAGAGAGAAGGGAGGACGGAAGTTGCAAGGCCCAAGCAGAGAGAGAGAAGGGAGGAGGACGGAAGTTGCAAGACCCAAGCAGAGAGAGAGAAGGTAGAAGGATGGTAGTTGTAATGCCCAAGCAGAGATTGAGAAGGGAGGAGTACAGAAGTTGCAAGACCCAAGCAGAGAGAGAGAAGGGAGGAGGACGGAAGTTGCAAGACCCAAGCAGAGAGAGAGAAGGGAGGAGGACGGAAGTTGCAAAACCCAAGCAGAGAGAGAGAAGGGAGGAGGACGGAAGTTGCAAGACCCAAGCAGAGAGAGAAGGGAGGAGGACGGAAGTTGCAAGACCCAAGCAGAGAGAGAGAAGGGAGGAGGACAGAAGTTGCAAGACCCAAGCAGAGAGAGTGAAGGGAGGAGGACGGAAGTTGCAAGACCCAAGCAGAGAGAGAGAAGGGAGGAGGACGGAAGTTGCAAGACCCAAGCAGAGAGAGAGAAGGGAGGAGGAAGGAAGTTGCAAGACCCAAGCAGAGATTGAGAAGGGAGGAGGATGGTAGTTGCAAGGCCCAAGCAGAGAGAGAGAAGGGAGGAGGACAGAAGTTGCAAGACCCAAGCAGAGAGAGAGAAGGGAGGAGGACGGAAGTTGCAAGACCCAAGCAGAGAGAGAGAAGGGAGGAGGTCGGAAGTTGCAAGACCCAAGGAGAGAGAGAGAAGGGAGGACGGAAGTTGCAAGGCCCAAGCAGAGAGAGAGAAGGGAGGAGGACGGAAGTTGCAAGACCCAAGCAGAGAGAGAGAAGGTAGAAGGATGGTAGTTGTAATGCCCAAGCAGAGATTGAGAAGGGAGGAGTACAGAAGTTGCAAGACCCAAGCAGAGAGAGAGAAGGGAGGAGGACGGAAGTTGCAAGACCCAAGCAGAGAGAGAGAAGGGAGAAGGACGGAAGTTGCAAAACCCAAGCAGAGAGAGAAGGGAGGAGGACGGAAGTTGCAAGACCCAAGCAGAGAGAGAGAAGGGAGGAGGACGGAAGTTGCAAGACCCAAGCAGAGAGAGAGAAGGGAGGAGGACGGAAGTTGCAAGACCCAAGCAGAGCGAGAGAAGGGAGGAGGACGGAAGTTGCAAGACCCAAGCAGAGAGAGAGAAGGGAGGAGGACGGTAGTTGCAAGGCCCAAGCAGAGAGAGAGAAGGGAGGATGGAAGTTGTAAGACCCAAGCAGAGAGAGAGAAGGGAGGACGGAAGTTGCAAGGCCCAAGCAGAGAGAGAGAAGGGAGGAGGACGGAAGTTGCAAGACCCAAGCAGAGAGAGAGAAGGTAGAAGGATGGTAGTTGTAATGCCCAAGCAGAGATTGAGAAGGGAGGAGTACAGAAGTTGCAAGACCCAAGCAGAGAGAGAGAAGGGAGGAGGACGGAAGTTGCAAGACCCAAGCAGAGAGAGAGAAGGGAGGAGGACGGAAGTTGCAAAACCCAAGCAGAGAGAGAGAAGGGAGGAAGACGGAAGTTGCAAGACCCAAGCAGAGAGAGAAGGGAGGAGGACGGAAGTTGCAAGACCCAAGCAGAGAGAGAGAAGGGAGGAGGACAGAAGTTGCAAGACCCAAGCAGAGAGAGTGAAGGGAGGAGGACGGAAGTTGCAAGACCCAAGCAGAGAGAGAGAAGGGAGGAGGACGGAAGTTGCAAGACCCAAGCAGAGAGAGAGAAGGGAGGAGGAAGGAAGTTGCAAGTCCCAAGCAGAGATTGAGAAGGGAGGAGGATGGTAGTTGCAAGGCCCAAGCAGAGAGAGAGAAGGGAGGAGGACAGAAGTTGCAATACCCAAGCAGAGAGAGAGAAGGGAGGAGGACGGAAGTTGCAAGACCCAAGCAGAGAGAGAGAAGGGAGGAGGACGGAAGTTGCAAGACCCAAGCAGAGAGAGAGAAGGGAGGACGGAAGTTGCAAGGCCCAAGCAGAGAGAGAGAAGGGAGGAGGACGGAAGTTGCAAGACCCAAGCAGAGAGAGAGAAGGGAGGAGGACGGTAGTTGCAAGGCCCAAGCAGAGAGAGAGAAGGGAGGATGGAAGTTGTAAGACCCAAGCAGAGAGAGAGAAGGGAGGACGGAAGTTGCAAGGCCCAAGCAGAGAGAGAGAAGGGAGGAGGACGGAAGTTGCAAGACCCAAGCAGAGAGAGAGAAGGTAGAAGGATGGTAGTTGTAATGCCCAAGCAGAGATTGAGAAGGGAGGAGTACAGAAGTTGCAAGACCCAAGCAGAGAGAGAGAAGGGAGGAGGACGGA